>NC_137604.1:30008916-30163916 GCF_963280865.1 Gymnoscopelus braueri | reverse complement strand
ATATATATTTTTTAAAGCAAACATTTCCGAGGGTCCCTGGAACAACATATTTTGTGATGGGGGTCCACAGCCAAATACATATAATTTTGGGGGTCCTTGACATGAAAAAGGTTTGAGAACCACTGATATTATAGCAACCTAAGTGTTTCAGAAAACGGTTAGGATTTAGAAGACATTTGTAGAATCCCCAGAAGCAAAGATTTGAGTTAAAAATGTTTGCTTTAAAAAATATATGTATTCAAAGATTTGCACATATTTTCACAATTTTTCAAAAATAGCAGATCTACAAGCTTTTTTTTTAATAGCCCAAAGAAATCTAAGAATGACACAGATTCTTTCCTGGTCTAAATGGGTTTAAGTAGTGCATGAGACCCAGCCAGATAGTCAGAGAAGTCATGCCAACTGTCTCTCAGCAGGAGGCTAACGAGATGAGATAGACATCAAAACAAAACCTCTGTGCTGCCATGAGTTGGTGATTAATCTTCTGAACTCTGAGTGTTTAAGTCTCTCCCCTCTCTCCCTCTCTGTCTGACTCTTTTATAATGAGGCAATAGCTTTTACAGTCACATCCTCCAAATTAGCCTCCCCTCTGAAATAATTTACAGCTAAATGACTCTAATCAACTGTTGTGTTGCTTCATCGTTAATGACTCCTACAGTAAATCCAAAACAAGGTACTTACTGAGAGGATGTTAAATGGAACATGATTCAGATAGACAGTGATTTTGATATATATTTGTATTCCTCCTTGTTTGTGATATAAGGGGTTGCTCTTCCCATTCCTCGCTCCAAAAACAAATATTTTCAAGATGGCCCTACAACAAAGGTCTGTGATAAGATCAGATGAGATCAGATAAGATAACAATAGACCTTTATTGATCCCCATGGGGACATTCTGGTTTCAGCAGCAACAACAGTCCATTGAGAAACATAGGAGAAAGAAACATAGGAGAGGCAGGGAGATAAGAATACGATTGAAAATAATAATAATAAATAGACTCAAGCGTTTGACCCTAGCCATCTGTACTTAATATACAGTAAGTATAACACATGTACAATGACAATCTATCACCAGTGAATATATGCATGAATATAGTACATCTATTACTAAAGATATGTGCAGATTAGAATATCAACATGGATATGAGACTGATGTATCAACAGCGAATATAATGGGTAAAAATACATTATGTTATGGTTCTGTAGTGTAGATCCCAGTAGTCAAAATGTGTGAATGTGCCAGAGTCATTAATCCAAGAACGGAACAGAATGCAACGTATGGGGGTTTTGTTGCGGCGCTTGATGGCTACAGTCACAAAGAACTGTCCAAACCGCTTTGTTTGTGCTGGGGTACGTGGACTGAATTATGATCCTCATCCCCACTAGCTCATCATAGAGGGGATGGGACGGGTTTGTCAGGATAGCGTCCACAGCTTCCTCCTCATCATCATCCTCCCCTCCCAACCGTCTCCAGATTGTCCAGTTTAACTCAGCTTGTTCAGTTTGTTGGTATCCCTTGTGTTGATGTATATATCCCCCCACCAGTCCACTGAGCGAAGAGGACACACCATGGCATGGCTGGCTACTACAGACTGCTAGAGCATCTGCAGCAGCCTGTTGCATGCATTGAAGGATCTTTAACCATAGAGTTAAAAATAATAGAGAGGGCACCGGATATCCCCTCCCATCCACTTGCATTGAGTTGCTCACCCAGCGCATGAGGTGAATTCACCCCTTCTTCCGGGTTGGAAACGTGTTGGAAAATTTGATGGGCAAGGCCTATTGGGGGCTTCTGTGCGTCACAGAAGCCCCAAATAGGCCTCGCCCATCACGGTGGGCTCGTTCATATACAGTGGCCCCACCTGCAATACCTCAAATGGCCAGCATGTCCATTCCGCTTCAATGCAACCACTGGGTTCTGGGGGCTTGTCTTTAACCCATTCAATCCTTGAACGCATCTGTGTCATTCTAGATTTCTTTGGCTGTTCAAAAATTCCAGATATACAAGCTCACAGCGCGGCACCGATCTGCCATTTTTTGAAAATTCATGAAAAGTTTAGCAAATCTTTGAATATGTATGTTTTTTAAAGCGAACATTTGTAACTCAAACTTTGCTGCTGGGGATTCTACACTCGTCTTCTAAATAGTTTTCTGAAAAACTCATGTTGCTATAATCGGTGTTTCTCAAAATGATATGTATTTGGCCGCCGACACTCATCTCAAAATATTTTGTTCCAGGGACCCCCAGAAGCAAATATGAGTTAAAAACATTTGCTTAAAAAATATATACCGTAAATCCTCAAATTGTGACCGGCTTTTATTTGTTTCAAATAAGCGGGTACCAGTTTTTTTTTAAACGATGGATATATATGAGAGAGTCCTATATTTCTATTTTTCGGATTTACGGTATATTCAAAGATTTGTGCACATTTTCAATATTTTTCAAAAATAGCAGATCTACAAGCTTATAGCGCGGCACAGATGTACATGTCCCATTTTGAATTGATCCTGCATCTAAAGGCCTACTCTGCCTAGATCAGCTTTATTTTGTTTTGTTCTGTTCCATAAAGTTGTCTGGCAGAAAGCTAAACCATTAGACCTACTGATAGTCAACTAAACAATGGATTAACTATATATGAGACATCTGCAGATGAGGCAGAAACACTCCCACATCAGCTTTAGTCTGCAAATGCTCCTTGAGCTTGGCAGGAAGCTAAATCACTTTGACTGATTAAATAGGAATGATTGGTTAGCTAGCAGTTGTAGCTGCATGGTATTTTGATTGGCTGAGCCACAAATGCTGCTATCTGCTTGGAAGGCTGATCTGCCTACAAGTTAACTCTTGGTCGACAACACCGAATCATGTGGATCTCAAGATCCAGATCCACGTGGGTATGGTGTGGCTTCATGTGATCACAGACTTCATGAGGCCTGTTTGTGACCTCAGTCGTCTATGATGTATATATGTATGATGTATAATATATGACATATGCATTTAGGCAAGGTTTCAACCTAATTGAAATGTAGGGAATCAAGTCCCCTTCTCAAAACCTGAATTAACTGTAATTTGTCAGTGATCCATATATTATATTATAGCACGGTATTTAAGTTTAGTAATCAATCTTAGCCGTGTTACCTATAAACAAATTGTTGCTAGCAACTTTTGAATAAAGGATTCATTCCCATTACATGGTCTATAAATAGAATATAGCATACAAAATAAAGACAGATCATTTTTGGTTTTTATTTTGCATCTCTAAAGCTTGAATAAATGCCATTTGCATTCATGCAAGCAAGCTGATTCAGTTTTGAGACTGTTGAGATGTTGCCACATGGCTGCTGTTCCTCAGCAGTCTTATTGTAGCAGTTTTAGTACAGTTTGTGCTTTATCTGCTAAGGAGTGGACTCTCTCCTGCGTGTAGCTCATGCTTCTGTATTTTGAATGTCAGCTGCTACTTATACGTTATGTTAGTTTAATTGTAAGGTGTGTTTGTTATTCCATTAGTGGAGAAAACATGTTAGTTTGTAAAATATTGAAGTGTACAACAATACATTTTAAGAATTCAGTTTTAAGGAATGCAGAGATTTAAACAAGAATTCCAGAATGCATGCACAATTGTGGATAGGTTTTGGATGGGTTAACATTTCAATTTCATTCAGTGCTCCAAACATTTCATTCCCCTTGACCACTTAAACCCCAGCATCCTTATTGTGTGTGTGGGGGTGTAGAAAATAGCAGACCGGCAAGCTCCCCACGATAACAGACAAACAGAAAAGACACTAGTATAGAGCCCTGAGGGACTTTGCTCAACCATATGGGGTTTAAGTGATTTAATTTATATTTCTTATTTTCTTTTTTTCTCTTTTCAAGGCAATGGGGAATCGGAGAATACGTTGCATAATGGATGATATGAAAGTCACTGTTTGAAGGAAAATGGACATTGTCTATTTGTTATGTCATTGTCCTGTAATGTCTTGTTGAATGTCATGTTTGTATGTTATGTGTGGACCCCAGGAAGATTAGCTGTTATGCACCGGCTAATGGGGATCCTGTAAACTCAATAAACTCAATAAGTGGTTAATGGCCTCCATTCTCGAGGGGTTCAAATAAACAACTCTACTGTTTAGTATAGTATATTTGTCATTGTGACAGAGTGTTCTCCCGGTGCATTGTGATTACTAAGGTTAAGGTTGAGATACAGTGACTATATCAGATGGTGAACAGCCTCAGGCTGCGCTCGAAAAAAAATAAAAAATAACAGGACCTTTTGTTGATTGTGGTGACCATCAAAAATAATATCCTTATATTCTTGGACAAAAATACATCAGACAAAAAGAAAAGGGAAAAAGGCTGTGGTGTATAGCTACAGTAGACCTGAACATATAAGATTTGAGACAGACAGACAGACAGACAGACAGACAGACAATCCATCCATCCGCGGGAGAAATTCAGTTGCAAAAGGCTGTACAGCTGTTAGACATAGAGGGCAGATATAGAAGAAACATGAGATACAGCTAAGGGTATAGCAACACGATACGAATAGTAACGATAAAACAATACAATTTGTTACAAAGAATGGGTCAGCACTGTCTGCAGGTAGTAACACAAGGCAGTAACACAGAAGAAAAAGTTGCTTTTACGTGATCCTGTGTTACTCGCAATAACCTAGATGATAATAATAATAACTTTATTTATATAGCACCTTTCAAAAACAAGTTACAAAGTGCTTTCCAATAACAACAGTTAAGAAAATACAATACAAATAATCAGACATTAATTGCATAAATAGTACAACAGTTCATAATCTAAGAAAAAGCTGTGCGATAGAGGTGAGTTCTTTGAAGAGATTTGAAAGAGGACACTGAGTTTGCCTGTCCCCAGGCAGTGAGTTCCAAAGCCGAGGGGCCCGAACGGCAAAAGCCCGGTCGCCCTTTGTGACAAGGCGAGACTTTGGTACCGTCAATAAGGCCCTGCTGGATGATCTCAGGCAGCGGCTACCCTCAGATACCCTCATTACTATGACAATACTATTACAATTACAATCTTTCCTAGAAATGAGTCTTTATTTAATACCATGCATTATGTATTTGAATAGGCTGCTTGACAAGATATTGTGAAAGTAAATGCAGGTTAACAATCTATAATTGTTGATAATAATTATCACACTAAAATGCAGAGCAATGAATGTCACAAATAATGAGTACTTAATCATCTTCCTCTATGCTTGAAAGTATATCTGCCCCTGACAATTACAGAGAGAGGTGTCAAGACGACCTGCCCCTTCATCATGATTAGACTATTTACAACCAAAGTAGAGCTTCACCCTATCCCTAAAAAATTGAAATAGCAAAAACTCTTTGGACATGTAGACTAACTAGTTCTTCTGGAGTGAATTGTAATATAATGATATGTATTTGGCCGCGGACTCCCATCTCAAAATATGTTGTTCCAGGGACCCCCGGAAGCACAGATTGAAGTAAAATCGCTTTAAAACATATATATATATGTATATATATATATTCAAAGATTTGCACACATTTTCCACGATTTTTCAAAAAATAGCAGCTCTACAAGCTACTAAATACATATCGTTTTGGGGGTCCTTGATGTGGAAAAGTTGGAGCACCACTGATATAGCAACATGTAATATTTTGTTATAATGAGTTATTACATTCACAACTCTCTTAGCATTATGTTGGCATTTTACAAGTGATTTTGAGGCACAATAATTGTTATAGCAAATAGAAAACACATCATGCATTCATTGAAAGGCTGGAGTGGTTTTAGTTATTGGGACTTTTAATTAGTTTAGAATAAGCAAATTGAAAGTACTATGATCTCTCACTGAATATTATTGTACACTTCCTCTTCTCAGGATATTGTTTTCATTGTCTCCGCCAGGCCGATAGGCATGGCGAGAGAGTATGTTTTGCCCGTCCGTCCGTCCGTCCGTCCGTGTGTGTGTGTGTCCGTCCTTCTGTCTGCGAGCAGCTAATCTCTGCCACCGTTGGCCCGGTCGCTGTGAAACTGCGCACACACACTCCCTGGATGCCATAGCATTTTTCAGATCAGCCTGTCATAGCGCCACCATGAGGCAGACTTTTGCAAAACACAATTTTTGCTATTACTCCTACAGATTTTGTCCAAAAACCACGCAAATCGGTACACAGTATCTCTATAGCCATGTGATCAACACGGATCTGTCTGATTTTCCATATTCCATCATGATTGGCTTCCAAAGTTTACAGGATTGGTACATTATGAACAAAATGCCTCATAACAGGCGCTATAACAGGCCGATTCACGTTTTTAGCTATAACTGCACCAATCTGTGTGAAACTTTGCCCCCACAGTCCCTAGATGCCAAGGAAACCTTTGCCCTGCATTTTTCACATATACCTTTTAGAGCGCCACCAGGAGGCTGAGTTTTGTAATACATATTTTTTGCTCTTACTCCATCAGATTCTGTCCAAAAATCACGCAAATCGGTATACAGTATCTCTATAGTCATGTGATCAACATGAATGTGTCCGATATTTCATATTCCATCCGACATGGCTAACATTGCCTTCCAAAGTTTGCAGGATAGGTCCTATTTGAACAAAATTCCTCAAATCATGAACGCAGTGTGCGATTTCCGTGAAATTTTGCACGCACATTCCCTGTAGTGAAGGGAATGAAGCTATGTTGATTTGGGGTTGCTGGTTGCTATTGTTCACTAGGTTCATGTCGGTGTGTCGGCCAGAACACCACTTTAGGAGGCCCATATTCCAGATATTAAAGAAGAGGACAGAGAGAGTTTGATGCTGGGTTTTCTCCTTTTACTTTCTCCCTTTTTGCAGTAACAGACATGGAATAACAGTTCCACAATACACATGTGGTGTGTGGTTTTCTGGAAATAAACAGAATATAAAGAAGGGAAATATGTGCATTAATATTAAGTACAATGTACCAAAGGGGTTCAGGTAAACATATATATAAACAGTTAAATGGAGACATTTAGCTGGAGATACTTTACCAAATATAACACTTCACAGTTTAGGTAGTTTAGTTTAGTACTCAAAGTACATTCACATATATTGATCCATGTATATAGACTCTCATATCCATCTGTGATTAGAAAGGCACTGAGCATATGTTGAATACATAAGTATGACTTGACAATATACAATAAACAGTCAAATCCAAACATCAAATGCAGTAGTTACTTTGGACAACCAACCTATTAAAGACTGTGAGAGAACATGACAGTGCATAAATTAGCCCAACTATAATCATCCCTGAACGTCCGCCATTACTGACGAGTCATGGAGCTAATTCAGACAATGGATATTAGCTACAGGAATTAGTTTAGTTAGCACTTAGCTTAGTTAGCACTTACAAACCTCATGAACATCTTTTAGTTACATAAGTAATATTAACATCAACAATGAACTTACGTGGTCATTGACGCACACAACACACTGTAGTTAGGAGCAGGCTCAAACTAACTAAATCAACGTCTTAAATTACGACGGAATACTCTGTAGTCTTAAGGAATGTCTCCGACGGTGTCTGTGGCTTTCAGAGCGTCTCACTGAAATCCCGCGACTCGCGGTAAACTCTCGCGGGATTTGACCCGCTATACAGAATAAAGGCACTTGGATAGTTTTAGCTTGGCAATCAGTGTTCACAGTCAGATATAATGCAATATCAGAATGTCAACAAAATAATACATGGAATTAAATGCTTAAACCTATAAGTTAGGGGGCCTTTTCTACAGCCGCCCCTAAATGTATGTAATACATTTACTAATCGAAAAAGGCAACACGGTTACTTGGCATGAGGTTGCAGGAGTTCGAGTGACCTCATAATGTCCAGAAGAAAGGGCAGGGAGGACAACCAGCCTGGCAACTGGCTGGTTGTAGACTCTGTCCCCTACTTCCATGTCAGCAGACATGATGTGCCCGTCAGGGCTGCGGTGAGTCTTTATCACCCTCCTAATGGGCCAGGGGGCCCGGGGAAGATTAGGATTAGGAACTTTGAAGTCAGCTAGTGTAGCCTGGTGGTCAGACAACACAAAGGAGTGTTTCCAACGTCTGCGACTGATGAGCTTGTCTTTGGTGGAGACTACCGGAGGTATTGAAGCATCAGGCCGCCCCATCAGAAGATCATTGGGAAGCCTTGTCACTCGATGGCCTGTGTCTAGGATGAGTGGGTGAAGAGCTGTCACTTCTATGTCCTCTGCTTGACGAAGTCGTCCTCCAACACTGTTGATCTCTGCACTCTCATCCAGCTGTGGAGACGGAGTCAGAAGTTGACTGCTTCTGCGGACTGGCTTAGCAGGTCTCATTAGGCTGTGCTCCAGCTGGAAGCCCTCCATCTGAGCCCTCTGGGGTTCCAACTGCTCAGCTTGGCAGTATTTTTCAGCAGTAGGGGGATGATTAGGGTTGGCCGCCCCATGCAACTCCTGTGCAGTCACTTCCAGCAGCTTGCTCCAGGGTTTGTACTTGCTCAGATCTGAGGTAGGCTGATTTGATGCAGCTCTGGTGAGCCCACAGCTAGTAGACTTGTGCAGCTCTGAGGGAACCTCTGCTTGAGCAGCAGCCGCGGGAGCCTGTGCTTGGGGAACAGCAGAGTCCTGGGGTGCTACTGTTGTCAGTAGGCACTTTTGTGGTCTGGTAGGGTGGCTGACTACACCAGATGGGCCCTGCAGCGTCCAGCCAAGCCTTGTGCGGATTGCAGCAGGCCCACCTGGGGGTCCCAACCTGACAGGAGCAATGGGTGTGACTAGATGGGGGTGGTCGCTGCCAATGAGAAGCAAGGGCTTAACGTTCATGAGAGTCTGTAGGGGGAGGCTACTGAGGTGCTTATACTTCTCCTTAAGTTGCTCTGTTGGATAGGAATGGTCTGCTAGGCCGATGCGCTCAGTAGTGAAGGCACTTGTAATCTTGAATCTAGTCTTTGGCTTTGCAGGAGAAGAAATGGAGAAGGACACTGATGCACCGCGGAGGGTCTGCACATCCTGCCTGATGGTGCGAAGTGGTAGGTCCTCTGGAGCTCCTTGCAGTCCTAACTTCTCTGCTGCATCCGGCAACAACATTGTTCTCTCTGAACCGTCATCCAGTACGGCGTAGGTGCTGAGTGTTCGGTCACCATGGTGAAGGTGGACCTTTACTACTTTTAGAAGGACCTGGTTGCCTTCTGTGGGCCTGTCTAGGTACAATACCTCTGTCGTGGCCTTTGTGCCACAGCTCTCCACAGCCGGAGCTGTTGTTGACCCCTTAGGGAATCTCACATTGACCTCATGCAGCACCTGGAGGTGCTTCCCTTGGCAGAGGCTACATGGCTTTTTCAGGTTACACTGGGCAGCCTGGTGTGGCTGTGCACAGCGCCAGCACCTCCTGTTAGTCTTTATCCATTCTGTCAGCTGATCCTTGGTCAGCCTGGATACTGCAGTACACTGACTGAGGTAATGCTCCTCATTGTTGCAGAACGGACAATATGGCGTGCTCTTGCTCCATTTGGGGGGGCTACTTCCCCCTGTAATCTCAGGTTCCTCCTCTGTATCCTCCATGCTGTTGAGGACAGTGGTGGGTCGCTTACCCTGCCATACCTCAGGTCTGGACACCGGCCTCTCCCTAGGCGCTGTCACGGCTAACTGTCCTTCAGAGTCCTGGCACCAGGATTCGTATCTCAGCCACTGTGAAAGATCAGTTAAAGTGTGGGTGCGTGTGCCCTGGTGGAACATGCAGCGGCGAAACTCTGCTCTCTGTTCAGGTGGCAGCTTACTTAGCAAACGGGCAACGTGCGAGCCACACTGTAATTCTACTTCTCCCTCTGGGCCCAGTGTTCTCAACATTCCCACGAGGGACTGTATGTTGAGTGCAAACCTCTCAAATGCAGCGAGGTCTCCACGCCTGACATCTGGTGAGTCCATCACAGCAGCGATGCGCCTCAGTGCTATCTGATGTGGTTGGCCAAACTTGTCATTTAGGGCGTTCATTGTGTCTGTGAAGGGCATTGGAGAGTTGAGGTATGCATCCGCTATTAACTTGGCCTCTTCTAGGTGCAGGTGATCGACCAACACCTGATATTTAAACAGCTCGGTTGCACTAGGTGGTAAGAGGTTCTCCAGGGAGATCTTGAGTCTTGTAAATTCACTTGGGTCATGACTCTTGAAGATGGGGATTGTTGGGCGTGGCCCATGGTAGCTTGACTCTGAAATGACAGGGTTCTGTCTCTGAGGCAACCTGGAGGGCAGTGGCTGTGCCCATGACATGCTTGGAGCCTGCTGTGGGAGTGCTGGGTAACTGGCGGGGTCACTTCTATGACCACCATAAGCTACAGGATTAGGCTAGTCTTAGCTGGTGTGAAACTGTGTGGATGCAGTGAAGGCTGCTGTGGAGGCGCTGGGTTACTGGCAGGCTCAGCTGGTCTATAACGGTGTGGGCGCAGCGGAGGCTGCTGGGGAGGTGCTGGGATACTGGCGGGCTCACTCCTGTGACCACCAGAGGCTGCAGAATACATTTGCTCAGCAGGAGTAAAACTGCATGGATGCAGTGGAGGCTGGACAGGCTTGAACCAGGGAGGTGTATAATGGGCAGCATCAGGTGTCATAACAAGGGGGGCTTTACCTGTTGAGAGTGGGACTCGTGGCTGGCCCACAAACGGCTTAGTGATTCGTGCTGGCACCGCCTCTTGCTCTACTGGACCTGTCCACGGTGGTGGCGCAGGCCAGTCATCCTCTTCCTCACCATCAGATTTACATTTAAATGTTGATTTTGGCTGTGTCGCCATTAACTCCAAGTGGGATGATGGGGTTTGTAGGTTGCGGACAGCATTCACTAGCTGTCTCATTTCTGCTTGCAATGCCTTCATCTCGGTGAGTTCTGAAGACATGTGTTGCTGTGTCTGCTGAAGGAGGTGCCTCTCATGGCGAATGTCCTGTAGTTCTGCTCTGGGGTTCAGTGAGGGGGATAGGGGGGTAGTGTGACTTTGAAACCGTTCCCTAAAATCTCTCTCTGAAGACAGCATGGGGGCTAGCTGATTCTCCTGGATGTGCTGTTGGCTCTCGGCGCCGTAGCACAGGTCCATCTCCAGAGGAATAGCATCCCGCCTCTGCTGGTGACTTGGTGAGGGAGAGTCATAGGGGAAGGTGAGGGGGGTCATCCTGGCCTTACCCTTCTGGGGAATTGTCTCTACTTCCTCTCTCCATCTCTGACTGATGTAGCCCAGATGATCCACTTCATAATCTGCATAGCGCACAGGGGGATGAATGTGTCGTCTGGGGCGTGCATCTTGAACCTCATATTCTGGAAATGGTTCCATCTTTGACGTAAACCCAGTGGTCTCCGGATCGAAGGACCATTAATGTAGTGAAGGGAATGAAGCTATGTTGATTTGGGGTTGCTGGTTGCTATTGTTCACTAGGTTCATGTCGGTGTGTCGGCCAGAACACCACTTTAGGAGGCCCATATTCCAGATATTAAAGAAGAGGACAGAGAGAGTTTGATGCTGGGTTTTCTCCTTTTACTTTCTCCCTTTTTGCAGTAACAGACATGGAATAACAGTTCCACAATACACATGTGGTGTGTGGTTTTCTGGAAATAAACAGAATATAAAGAAGGGAAATATGTGCATTAATATTAAGTACAATGTACCAAAGGGGTTCAGGTAAACATATATATAAACAGTTAAATGGAGACATTTAGCTGGAGATACTTTACCAAATATAACACTTCACAGTTTAGGTAGTTTAGTTTAGTACTCAAAGTACATTCACATATATTGATCCATGTATATAGACTCTCATATCCATCTGTGATTAGAAAGGCACTGAGCATATGTTGAATACATAAGTATGACTTGACAATATACAATAAACAGTCAAATCCAAACATCAAATGCAGTAGTTACTTTGGACAACCAACCTATTAAAGACTGTGAGAGAACATGACAGTGCATAAATTAGCCCAACTATAATCATCCCTGAACGTCCGCCATTACTGACGAGTCATGGAGCTAATTCAGACAATGGATATTAGCTACAGGAATTAGTTTAGTTAGCACTTAGCTTAGTTAGCACTTACAAACCTCATGAACATCTTTTAGTTACATAAGTAATATTAACATCAACAATGAACTTACGTGGTCATTGACGCACACAACACACTGTAGTTAGGAGCAGGCTCAAACTAACTAAATCAACGTCTTAAATTACGACGGAATACTCTGTAGTCTTAAGGAATGTCTCTGACGGTGTCTGTGGCTTTCAGAGCGTCTCACTGAAATCCCGCGACTCGCGGTAAACTCTCGCGGGATTTGACCCGCTATACAGAATAAAGGCACTTGGATAGTTTTAGCTTGGCAATCAGTGTTCACAGTCAGACCTCTATAATGCAATATCAGAATGTCAACAAAATAATACATGGAATTAAATGCTTAAACCTATAAGTTAGGGGGCCTTTTCTACATTCCCACTAGGCCGAGGAAGAAATGCCACCCTTTTCACATTGGCCTGTTATAGCGCCACCAGCAGCTCTAATTTAGCAAACCACATTTTTGGAACAAAATGCCTCAAATCATGAATGCAGTGTCCGATTGTCGTGCAAGGTCTAAGAAGAAATGGCACCCTTTTCACATTGGCGCCACATTGGCGCCACCAGGAGGCCATAATAACCTACCTGACCTGGCGGAGACTTGTGCTCCGAGGAGCACTTTTTCTAGTTTAAGATCATTTTCCTGGGCATAGCAGTCTAGTAGAAAAAACAAGGGGTTGAGAAAGATACACTGCCCACTGACACGGAAAAAACAGGGATGTTGGGATTATACATAATGGTGGATATGGATGTACAGTATACTATTACACTATGGAACTGCTGTAGCGATGCATTTTAAATGCCTTCTTTCTTATTTATTTTATTTTAATTGCCAGACCCAAGGGGTCGGAGCTTACATGAGGCTTTGTATCTGTTTTCTCCATACATGGGCATGGTCACTTTGTCCCCCGGCCCCAGCCAAAAAAGGTCTGTCCCCCTTTCGTCCCCTTTCGTCATGAACTATTCATGACATCATTATTATGTCACAAAAATGATAAAATGATTTGATGCTTTTCAGTTATAAAGTGGTTTGTAGTTGTGTTACATACTAGGACTTCATTCTGGGTCTGGCAGAACCAGGTCTCCTGTGGGTCATGTGACAATGAGCATCAAACAGGATCCTGATACTCCATACTGTTTGACTGTAATTGGATTCATAAATGTCTGGGCTTGTAGGGCCGATACTTGTGTACATTTACTCAAGTGCATTTTGAATACCGGACTTTTACTTGTAAACAGAGTGTTTCTGCATTGCAGTATTGATACTTAATACTTAAGTAAAGCATGTGAGTACTTTTTCCTCCACTGCCCACAATATGAGTCAACAGAAGGGAGAGACTATCAGGAGATCTCCCTTCAAAGACTGACTACTAGTGATGCGCGGGTTGACCCGTAACCCGCGGGACCCGCGGGTCAACCCGCGGCGCGGGTGGGTCGAGTCAGAATTTCAGAGGCAATTATGCGGGCTGCGGGTGAGCGGGTCAGCCGCTCTCACACGCAAAAAATAAATACAAAATCACATGCGCTTGTTTTGTCTTTATTCCTAATAAAGAATAATAATAATAAGAATAATAACAATAAAACAGTTTGAATACACTTGGGGATTATTTTCTAACCATGATTTTACAGAATTATAGGTACGACCCGCGGGGCTCAAACCGGCCCGCGGGTCAGGGGGCGGGTTGAGCCATAGATTTATATATGGGTTCTTGGGGCGTTTTGAGGCGGGCTGGGTTCCATGGCGGGGCGGGGCGGGGCGGGTCATGAAAAAAAAACGACCCGCGCATCACTACTGACTACTCTCTGGGGATGCTGTTAGTGTTCTTTCTCTGTATAGACCAATTATTTGTTTACTAACATTGAGACTGGACGCACAGGTGATTGTTTCACGCAATCAATTCCCAACATGTTGTTTTGGGGTGCGCTGGTTTCAGCACACCCCAACCCCCTCTTGTGTGTTGCCCAAAGGCGCGTCCTAGCGAGACCTGACAGAATGGGTTTCATTGCGCGCATACTGGTTCTTATCAGTGTGACGTCGTCTGTTAAGGGGTCTATAGTCCCCTCTCTTCACCTCAAATTCATTCCCGGAACGTTTTCTCAGTTTACAGAGATTTTTTTGTTTAACCCATGCATTCAATCCGGAACAGTATCTGTGTCATTTTAAGATTTTAGCCTTACATAGATATGAGTGTGTCACGATTTCTTCCAAAAATAGCAGATCTACAAGCTCATAGCGCGTCAATTCGTGCAGCACTATGAGCTTGTAGATCTGCTATTTTGAGCAGCTACGAGCCATGAGCTTGTAGATCTGCTATTTTGAGCAGCTAAGAACTATGAGCTTGTAGATCTTCCGTTTTTAGCAGCTACGCGCCATGAGCTTGTATATCTGCTATTGTGAGCAGCTACGCGCCGTGAGCTTCTAGATCTGCTATTTTGGAAAAATCATGAAAATGTGTGCAAATCTTTGAATATAATATACATTTTTAAAGCGAACATTTTTTACTCAAATCTTTGATTCTGGGGGGTCCCTGGAAAAAGAATATTTTGAGATGGGGGTCGGCGGCCAAATCCATATAATGTTTGGGGTCCTTGACATTAAAAAGTTTGAGCACCACTGATATAGAAACAAAACAAAATCAGAAAACTGATTTAGAAGACATTTGTAGAATCGGCCTCAGGTCGGTTAATTTCTCCTTTTTTCTCTGACTCGGCAGATCAAGATATGGGAAGTGTGCACCTTATGTGTCCCTGTGCTTTGACACATGGCTGAGGCCTGGAATATAACCTGGGACCTTTGCCTTCCCAGGCGATTCAGCTATGGCCCGCCCCATGTTGCCATGGTTACCACAATGTGTCCAATCACAGTACGTTGAGGCCGGTCTGGAGTCACGTGGAACTCCATTTTTGGGAAGATGACGTCATATTTGATGAGTGGAGATTTGAGGAGCTGTATTTAAAGGCTGATTCCACACAGTGTGAGGACATCAGTGAAAGAGAAGGAGACTTTACATCCTCCTATTGAAGCCATTAGAGCACTGAGTGGAAGTCAAAACGAAGACACTCAGTCAAGAGATGGAGAACAAGCTGTGTGATGATGAGATGTGGAGGATCCAGCAATACGAGGTAGATGTGACTCTGGACCCTGATACAGCACATTCCTGGCTCATCCTGTCTGAGGATGGAAAGCAAGTGAGTCATGGAAACGTACAGAAGAATCTCCCAGAGAACAGAGAGAGATTCTCTTATTATGTCTGTGTCTTAGGAAAACAAAGCTTCTCAGGAAGGTTTTATTATGAGGTTCAGGTTGGAGGGAAGACTCACTGGTATGTAGGAGTGGCCAGAGAGTCCATCAACAGGAAGGGAGACATCTATCCGGGACCCAACGAAGGTTACTGGATTATATGGTTGATAAATGGAAATAAGTACGAGGCTGCTGCTGGCCCTTCTGTCCTCCTCCCTGTAAGAGAGGAGGTCCTGAAAGTGGGAGTGTTTGTGGATTATGAGGAGGGTCTGGTCTCCTTTTATGATGTGGAGTCCAGAGTCCATCTCTACGCTTTCACTGGCTGCACCTTCACGGAGAGACTTTATCCAGTATTCTGTCCATGGTGGAACCGTCATGGTACAAACTCTGCTCCTCTGATCATCTCCCCTGTCAATCACACTGATTGACAGGATAGATCCTTACATGTACAATGAGGGTTCAATTTACAATATAATGTGTAAATTACACAGTATAATTGTATCTCTTAACACATTCGGTGCCAGAGTTTTATTTAAAAAAGTGACGTTGACTGCCACTGCCATGTCTCACCGTTTGTAGTGCTACGCTGTTTACAGCTGCAGACTTCACGACGAGCACCCGATTGTAAACAATAGATGCGTGCACGATGGTGGATGGTCCTGGCTAACGCCTGGAACAATAACATCTCTCACGCGAGTCACCAGGGCGTAGTGATCTCGGATCGAAAATGAGTGGTTTTCCCAGTGGCGTCAGTTCAGTAAAAGCTAGGGTATGGCAGGGTTAACTATCTGGGGCGCGCGGCGAAGCCGTGCGGCCCCTTTTTGAAAAAAATTTGGGGGCCCCTTTTTGGGGGGGCCCTTTTTCGGCCGCACGGCTTGTCTGCTGCGGGGGTTGCTGTGTCAGTCTTTTTACCAAAAAATGCATGCAGAGAGGTCTGCTTCCTTTTCATTTTAACTCACTGTTCACAAGTAAATAAAACAGCCTGTCTGCTATTGAAAAAACGAGCCTCTGCTGCTTGCTAATTAACAATAATGCATTGCACCTGTGTTGAACCTGGGATTCCCAGGCTGGGCCTGGGAATATACCATTTGACAAGATAGGGGAGAATAGGGGAGATACAAGTTGTGAAGAATGAAATACCCTGTGAAAGCAATCATTTTGCATTGGTAGTTATTTTACTGAAATTGAATAACAGAATAATCAACTCAGATAGACAGAGACATTCATGGATTTATTTTTTATAAAAAAAAAAAAAAAAAAAAAAATTATAATATATATATATATATATATATATTTTTCCTGGAGCCAGGGTATGGCAGCTGCCATACCCAATTGACGCCTCTGGGTTTTCCCCACTGTAAAAAGTTAAGGAAATATGGAGTCTTTTTTGCAAGGGGATAGAATGGGAGCGGACGGGAGCCAGGTTTTTAGCACCGTGATCCATCTGTCCCTTCCCCCCCCCCCCCCACCTTGTGAAAAAAAACGTAAAAAGACTGACTTCGCGGAGATTCCCGGTTTTGCACTCACCGTCACTATTTGCAAAACCGTGAATTCCCGGTTTTGGCACCCAATGTTTTAAAAGGATCCCTGGCTAATAAGCAAAATATGCCTTTAATACATTATAATTGTCCTCTATAACTAAAATAAAATATTTGAAAAACACCTTCAATATTCTATTTATTTTAGAAATAGTTAATCTTTTACTCAATAGGGACAATGCCCGTAGCAAGTTGATGATGTCTTTTGTCCATGTGTGGTCCAGCCCTATTGAATTTATGGAACGCATGTGAAAATGAAAAACAACTTAATACTTCCTAAGGTTGATATGAGCATCAAATCAGTATTTGTGTTTTTTTTGCGCATGCATTCCATACATTCCATAGGGCTAGACCACACATGGGCAAATGACATCATCAACGACACGGGCATTGGCCCTATTGAGTGAAAGATGAACTGTTTCTAAAATAAATACAATATTTAAGGTGTTTATAATTTGACATTTTAGTTATAGAGGACAATTATAATGTATTAAGGCATTAACAAACCTGCTGATCTGCAGCAGTTAGGGCCTGAAGCCCTGCCTTGCTCAAGGACGCTTCATCCAGTTCAGAACACTGGGGACGACCTACAAGGCAGTCAAGGTCACGTCACCTCCTGACATGATCCACCCCTACACCCCTTCACAAACACTGCATCAGATAGCAGTTTTTTCTTTCTTTTTTTTTACCAAATTAGGTAGAAATTGTTCATCAAACAGGGTCCTGATACTCCATACTGTTTGACTGTAATTGAATTCATAAATGTGTGGGCTTGTAGATCGGCTGTTTTCAAAAGATTTGTATACATTTGAAAACTTGAAATAGGACATTCTGCATAATGAGTACTTTGACTTTTGGTACTTTAAGTACATTCTGATGCCGATACTTTCGTACCTTTACTCAAGTACATTTTGAATACCGGACTTTTACTTGTAAACAGAGTATTTTTGCATTGCAGCACTGATACTTTTTGCCGGACCCAGGGGGTCTGGCTTACATGAGGCTTTGTACCTGTTTTCTCCATACATGGGCATGGTCACTTTGTCCTTAGGCCCCAGCCATAAAAGTCTGTCCCCCTTTCGTCCATACATGGGCATGTTTTGTACCTGTTTTCTCCATACATGGGCAAAAAACAGGTTTTGGTCACTTTGTCCTTAGGCCCCAGCCATAAAACTCTGTCCCCCTTTCGTCCATACATGGGCATAGACACAGGCTGACACGTCATGTGAAGTCTGGGTCTGGCAGAACCAGGTCTCCTGGTCTTGTTTTATTTAGAGTAGCCAATTATTTTGTACCCCTTTTTCTCCCCAATTTAGTCGTTATGCCAATTAATTCCTCCCCACACACATTTCTGTGTTGTCACTGCTGTCGTATCCTATACTGACTCACCTGCCAGTGAGGAGCCCCCACCAGGAGGACGTAGAGCCTTCGTCCTACTCCTCCCGTCCTACTCCTCCCGCCCAACACTCCCCGCTGACAGGTGCCGCCCCTGCCCGTAGGAGTACGTGTAATGACAGATATCACCCTCCCCACCCGGCTTCCCTCCCCCGAACACGGGCCAATTGTGTTCGAGTAGACACTCGACAAAGCCGGATGCGCCACGGTGGACTTGAACCCACAACCTCTGTGGTGGTGGGCAGTGACTTTACCACTGCGCCACCCTAGCGCCGCCTTCTTTCTTAATGAGTACAACAGGAGCTCACGGCCATTTCAAATTCCATTTTTGAGGAATTAGAGGAGAGAGTCAAATAGAAGAGATGAGTGGGAAACAACTGTGAACCGTTTGGGTTAATTAATAAGTTCAACAGGAGCGCACGGCCACTTAAAATTCCATGTTTGAGGAATTAGAGGAGAGAGTAAAACAGAAGAGATGAGTGGGAAACCACTGTGAAGTGTTTGGACATTAAGCCTGCACAGAGATGGGGAGATAGACGGAGAGAGAGAGGGAGATTTGTGGAGAATGAGGCTGTTTCTACTGGTGCCAGTGAATCAACTCCTCATGGCTCACTTCCTAAATCAGAGAGGCACACTTGAGACACGAGGGAGGGTATTAGCACCTGATCGGTTCCGTCTCTCACTGACAGCTTTTGAACAAACCTAGCCCCCGTCTGCATTTTCTCAGCTGCCCCAACACCCAACAAAGTCATCCTTAATCCCACTTGTGTGCTTCACTCAAGTTTATTTTCTGTGGAATATGTTATGATTGATCCACAGATTGGATGAGGATCACAAGAAATACAGCTGTTCAAGAATAATGAGTCCTTGTGGGCATGGCTAAGAATATTGATTTGCTTGGTGGAAATTTTGTTTTGGCTGAAGTCATCAAAGCTTGACTAGATTAACAATAGCACAAATGACCAATACCTAGCAGAGGGTTCAGGTTGGGTTCAAGGCTAAGGGTTAAGGCTCATGAGAGCACACTTTTAGGTGAATCGCTGCACTGCCTGGAAATCTATAATTTAACAGTAGGAAGCTACCCAGACGTTAATGGGAAATGTAGTTAAGATAGAGGTTTTACTTATTTAGTATAAAGGCTCACCTCTCCTCCCCCCCTAGCACTTCACTCTCCGCGAAACCCTTCTTGGCTCTCATTTCTTTCGATTGATGCTAGCGATTGACCAAGATAAGACATATCTTGGTCACTTGCTCAATGAAATTAGATTTCCCCCCCAGACATAATAAGTAGGTGGTATCTCTGATTATCTGGCTACGTGAAAATAAAATGTGATGTGATGGACTTCCTTGATTTCAAACCAAATAAATGTAATGCTCTTCGCTTTTCCTATTCTCTGGTTAAAACATAAAATGTGAGCTTATTATTTATTTATTTACTTATACAGGGGAAACCATTGAGAACAAGGTCTCATTTGCGATGATGCCCCTTTTTTAACAAGCAAATCACATACATAAGAAAATCAATAAAAAACATATACAATATTATAAACAAAATAAATTGACCATACATCAGTACATTTTTACAAACTGCTGATGACAGTTATGGCCACGTTATTTAAAACATACAATTCAATTAAATTCAAAGGGCTTTATTGGCATGAGAAAACATACGTTTACATTGCCAAAGCAGAAAGCACAATACAACAATACAGAAATACAATCAAAACAAAACATATGTACATTTGAAAGTCAGAATCTTCAATAGATCAATTTCTATGTACCAAGATCACTGGGTGCAGGTATAGTGCAGGAATATACACAATGATTAGTCTTTAGGGTGGTTGTGTTCCGTTTGATATCCTTCTCCTATCACAGCAACTCACGAATCTTGCTGCTGTGTTTGCACATTGTTGTACTTCGCCTAGCAGATATGGGAGTTTTTTGTCATTGGTCATGTTTTCAAAATCTCCGTGTGTGGTTGTAATCTACACAGGCCTCAACTGCAAATTCCTTCATCAATTTTATTTTATTTTATTTGCCCAACGATCACATGAAGCCTAGGGTCCCTATTACGGGTGTGTCATAGCAGGTTAACAGGAGATCTACAAGCTTACAATGCGTGAAGTTGTGACACATTGTGAGCTTGTAGATCGGCCATTTCCTGCAACAAGATTTTGTGTAGAAGGGAAAAAGAGGGGGTCAACAGACCCACGTGGGACCCCAGTCAACAAAGGATATAGGGTTTTAAGTTGTTATGGCATCAATTTGAAAGTATCTTGAAACTAATTCTATGCTCTAAGAGCACAATAAAGCAGGTTTTCCCACCTCAGACTTGGATGCAGGGATTCAAGAACCAAACAATGAGACCCATGGTAATTACAAGTAGCCATGTAATGACAGATGACGGATAATTTGCATATAGGATTCATAAACATACAGGAGCCGTAAAATTAATGAAGAAGAACGCAAAAGGATGGGTAATGGAAACAAATAGGTGACCATGGTAGAAATATTGTAATGAATAAATACATGTTTTATAAATATTCATTTCTATTTCCATTTCTAATGCATCTTACCTTGCCTTACCTGATTTGTCCGTATAAGAACTATTGCCTTGTCAATTAGCAGACAGACAATGTTGTATTCTATTCGTTTTTTTTCCCTTTCTAAACCAATTACTAACATTAACGTCTACGTTATCACAGAGGAACAGTGGGTGTTAAATGAATGCATTGTTTAATGAAATTGATTTATTCATATCAGTAAATATACAGATTATAATTATAAATGCAAATCGAAGAGAAATAAGTAAAACTCCCAACGCATCACTCAATGCCCTTAACCTGTGTGCATTTATGAATAATGTACTGGGGTATAATAATTTTTTAGAAAAATATCGGCCTGCAATTTTTCAAACAAACCTACGCCCATGGTAGCATTGTTTGTGTCCTCATTTGAATGCATCGGTAATAAAAAATTACGTTAAATATATGAGTGATTTGGCAGCAATTCCTCATTTAAATTCCCTCCCCCTATCAAAGTAAGTCCCTGTTTAGTCTCTGGGTATGGTAGGTCTCCAGGCCTGTAATCAAATAACTCGGCTCCACTCTGCTCCTGTTCAGGAGTAAGTAACTCTGATATACCATTCACTCCTGCATAAGGGGAGGTCTTTGACATACAAGGATCCCCATCATTTATCAAAGTCGCCATTGCCTCATTCTGTTAAGAGAATTGCTGGTGCCTCATCCAAACCACAAGCCTAATGCACCACGACTCAAGTAGTAAGTGGAGCGTACAGAATTGATCTGCACCAGTTCACCCACTGGCATAGAGTAAAATATACCCATCCTAAAGTAAGCTATATACAGTGTAGCATAGTGCTTACACAGATGTGTTTGCAATATATCCAATTATGTGTAACATGAAACCATTACTTCTCTATGGGTTATATAAGTTGCATGAGGAAAAAGGCTTAAGCCTTGGTGGTGTCCTTATGCATATTATAGGGCAACTTAAAACGTGGATCATTCCTGGGACTGTCTGTCCTCACTTTGAGTCCTCCCTCTACAGCCAAGGTAATCTAGGCTAGAATGAATGTTTGTAGTGTCCAGGATAGAGAAGGCATTCAAGGCAAACAGAAATGCAGGCAGATACCAAGGAAAACGTGTGTCACTGCGGATCAGCACATTGATCTCATCTCTCATGCACCACCAGCAGCCAAGAACTTTTGTTCCAACTGCTCCCATTTAGAACTTATTCATCTGGATGAAGTTGTCTGAGTTTGGCCTTCGCCTAGAGTACAGAGTGAAGAGAAGCACTTGACAGCATTTAAAATGTAAAAAACTAAACAAATGCACTATCCATCACTGCTTAAACCCAAGCAGACACCAGGGCAGTTTTTAGAAATAAATCCACTACATGTTTTCAAAATGGCTATTTATTTTATCTGAATGTGGCAGAGAGAATGTCTTTGGAGTCAATTATTAACTTGATAAAAGACAATCAGCTGTCAAAATAGTTTAAATAAGCCAAGTGGTTTCTGTTAAACACTGCAAAAAATAAGTATGTCTCTCAGACACATCTGAACGCAATGTATCCTGCTAAAGGCA
Source organism: Gymnoscopelus braueri (assembly GCF_963280865.1). Lineage (NCBI taxonomy): Eukaryota > Metazoa > Chordata > Actinopteri > Myctophiformes > Myctophidae > Gymnoscopelus > Gymnoscopelus braueri. The sequence continues at coordinate 30,141,553 of NC_137604.1, read as the reverse complement.
GCAGCCAAGTTAAGCTTCCCACTGTTGATTAAAACTAAGTGCAAGATGTCATAAATTGATTAAGAATGTCTTGATTTCCTGTAAGATAGCACTTGAATCTAATGTTGAGATCTAAAATTTGAAATGTGATATGAAAGAAAGACTGTATCACCAATAAAGCAAATTACCATTCTACTCCTTTAAAGAAAGGTTTAAAAAAAGAAAATGGTGTGTGTCAAAAGACGGTGTGTTTCTAGTTCCAGAAAGAATCAAGTTCTATTAACTTCCACACCCCTATTTAGCTCACACACACACACACACACACACACACACACACACACACACACACACACACACACACACACACACACACACACACACACACACACATACACACACAAACACACACACACACACACACACACACACACACACACACACACACACACACACACACACACACACACACACACACACACACACACACACACACACACACACAGGCCTGAGAAGTATCAAAGTGCTACTGAGGCTGTCTCCTATATGAGCCAGTAGGTGTAGAGCTGTATAAACTCATCTACACTATCATGAACAATGCTTTAGTGCCTTCAACTTCTGCCAAAGGTGCTTTTGTAATGAAAAATAATTACCGATATGTCTTGGAGGACCGACAGGTTAACGGCGCTTTGGGACACAACCTCATCATAAATTCATGCATTGGAATAAGTTTAATCCCTTCACTTCCCCCTCTCACTTTGCTGGAACAATAACTTTGGATGTCATTATGGGAGCTCTCTATAGGCCATGTTTAGTAAACATGATCGACAAGATAATAAACACACAGTTCTGAGGAGATAGGGTACAAGTTGAAGTTGATAAACTGAAAAAAAAAAAGAAAAGAAGAAAGAAGCCAAACTCAGTGCTTCCCTGATAATATACCACATTCCCAGACCAGTGTTAATGTAATGTATTTTATTTCATGAATACATACATGATACATTAATACATGCACTATTTGTCCCAGATGGCCACGCAAATGTAATAATTCTGCAATGTTTTCCTGATTTTTTATGGGGAATTGAGCAAATCCACTCAAAGATTCAAGGTTCAGTATATCTGTTCCAATCTGTTTGCTGACATGCTTTATAAAGTTCAATGCAATATTGCAAAGATCCTTAGAAAACAGTTCTGAAAAACAACTTTTTCTTTGTAAAAAAGTGTGCGCGTTGCATTATTTCTTTCAGCATCGTACATTTGTTCAAGAAGCATACAGTGTAAGTAAGTTAAACAAAAATAAATTCACCAGCTGGTATCATTTAATGATCCTAGGGGACAGCAACTGTAAACAGGTTAAAGTGACAGATATTTCTTGTAATGTATGCTATTGTTCCTTCTATTCTCTTTTGATTTAGATAAAGGAATGCAGGCTCGCAGAAATAAATAACACAAGAGAAGAGGGAAAGCAGAGAATGTTTAAGCAGAGCTTGTTACTGTGATTCATTGCACAAACAGTATTCATATGCACCCATATCACACCACTTTCTTGCCAAATAGGGAGAAAAAACACCAAACAAAAAGACACATTTCAAAAATAGTAAGTAGCATGATGGAGGCAGCTACTTATCTTGCAGTTAATTATAGTTAACGTGCTAATTAGCCTAACTCCAAATTCTCACAGCAGTAGCATTGTATTGTATTCTCCTTACCTTTTAAGTTAATGTGTGTTCTCTGAACTCAAGCAATTGACACAAATTAGCCTACATGATGAAGCAGCAGCCATTATAATCACTTAATGTCATCAAGCTATTGTGAAATTGATGAGATGATGACAGTGAATGTTAAATATAACGGAAACCATAGAGGAGATGTTTTGCTCCATACAGAAAATACATGATAATACAGAATAATTATATTGCTAAGTATGTTTGCACATACAGTACAATGAATTTGTCTCAGTGAGTTAAATGTGGAATGAACAGTACTGTGAGTTAATCACCTTGCAAGGATGGTTGAAGCAAATGGTGAATAACGGCTTAGTAATATATTATGTTGTTTATTTGAAATAAACAAACAAGTATGACATACAGTACAATGTAAATGAATAGACGATGAATGTTGCTGACAGCTTGTATGGCCATGTGAGCCAGACGGGTTGCTTACCCAGGGCCTGCAAACTTTGGAAGGCATTGATCACATGACCCCAGAGATTAAGGTGTACCAGTTTGCGTGAGTTTTGGACAAAATCTGTAGGAGTGGTAGCAAAAAGTGTGTTTAGAAGAAAACACAAAATGTCAGCAAATGTAAACTGGCACAAGTAGTCTATATGGAGAGTGAAAAAAAAGTTATTGGCCAAAACGTTGCTGTAGCTGTTGTAGTGTCACCATGGCTAATGTGAAGGATTTGGGGTGGAGGTTCCTCCTTGACCTACTGTGAGTGTGCAAAGTTTCATAGTAATCGGAAGCTGCGTTCATGATTTGTGGCATTTTGTGCAAAACAAGCCACTCCTACAAAGTTTGGAAGGCAATTGTAGCCGAATGGAATGTGAGAAATCTGACACATGTCTCGTTCCCATGACTACAGAAATAAGGTGTACTGAATTGTGTGAGGTTTGGACAAAATCTGTAGGAATAGTAGCAAAAAGTGTGTTTTGCAACAAAAAAAACGCAACTTGGCAGAAAACTTGTTAGGTGGAAATGGCTTATTTGGGGAGTTACATAATAATCCAAGGGGAAAATATTTTTTATTGTGTGACCTACGGTTCAAAACTTGAATCTGCCTGTTATCGTGCCACCATGAAGCAGATTTGACGGACGGACAGACGGACGGACGGACGACAGGGACGAAAACATATAGTCTCTGGCCACGCCGTCGGACTGGCGGAGACAACAAACCGAACATAGAGGCAGGCAGTGCATTAAGTGCATTTGTCTTAATGCACTTAAAAAAAAACTGGAAGATTTAAAGGAAATGTTAGAAGTACAGTTAAGACGAGAATAGATCAGAAGATAGCAGAGAAGCAATTGTAGAAAAGGGTAAAGCATCATCCCCTGTTTATGTTCTGTGCTTTGATTTCCATTCCAAGTCGAATTTTTTGCTTTGACTCTTAGTCATACCATCGATTAAAACAGGCAGTGAGGGATTAAAGAGCATGCACTTGAGGAATTTCATCACATTTGAAATAGGTAATAAGCAATCTTTTGATACCAAATAAGGCTGCAAGTTTTGGTTTTCACTTTTTTCCAAGTCTCTGCTGTATGACCCAAACATGTCTGGCCACAAGATTTGCCTTAGCACAACTTTTTTTTTTAAAAGCACCGTCTTTGCTACTTTTCTCAACTGTTACTTGTGTCATCCATCACTTATAAGCGCTTGGATACATAAACCTGTGTGTTAGAAAACATGATTAGGCGCCGTGATGAGTTAATGTTCTTCCAGAGCATACGATGAGAGCTGTGTGAACGTCGAGTGGGCTGTCATGGGGATTTTCACAGACAGAACCATTAAGCCCAGCCTAATTTACAGCACATCACCACAGCAACCGAGAGCTGTGGTCGCCTCGCTTCGTTCAACAGCTCTCAGCAGTGCAACATACAATAGTGTTCCATAGCACAACCAGAAGGATCTTCACTTGAAAAACCCCAAGAGAGATTACAAATAATAACAATTAGTTTTCTTCACATGATGGAGAAAACTGACCCAAAAAAATAGAAGTTTTGTGGTTTGTATAGCCTATTATACAGTGAGCCAAGATGCAGAGACACCAACTGTCTGTTCTGGAGATTTTTAATTGCTACTACATGAGCTTGAGGGTTTTTCCTGGAGCAGTTCTCCCAAACCACAGTAGTCCTCCATCAACAAACCCACAGAAATCTTTTCCAGAGTGATGAAATGTACCACCTCTCTACAGGGATACTGGATATGAGATATCATTCAAAAAGAGCCTTATGGATGTCTTGAGAAACGGCAGAGTACATTTTTTCCACTGGCTGGGGACATTAAGCTGTGTCATTAAGATATTAGCATTATTACTTGGACTGCTAATCGGGTCATGTTATGCAATACCGCTGAGGACAAGCGGACGCATTTCAGCGCATGTCTGAGAAGTAGAATATTGGTTTTGATTTTCAGTTTGAGTTTGTAAAGAACTTTGAAAAGAACTTGCTTGCACCTCCCAAGAAATTGATATTTGTTTGGCATAGAGGGTTTCAAATTGTTAGGTCCAGCTGGCTTGAAAATCCATTTGCATTTGTTGGTTGCCTGAATCTCTTCTGAAAATCTACCATTCCCCAGCCCACATAATATTTAATGCTATGCATGCATTTCTTGTTCACTCAATCCATCTTATTTTATGGGTCTATTTGAAATTTGAAGTCTTCGCAAGAAAAGTTTGCATTGTCTTTCCGCTGATATATTGACTGCTTGCGTTCATCTAACTTTGACATGATTTTAATAACCTGTGACGGGTGATATATTACATAAGTTATTGCTGCATTGTCAGAAATAAAATGTCTTGCGTGTGCTATTATACAGTACATGTAAAAAAGGTTTCTTTACTAGACTACTATAAAACAGATGAATGCAATGTGACGAATATAATGTCGGAGTTCTAATTCAGTTTTTTCTGTTGACAGCGACTGTCTGTATCTGTGAAAAAAGGCAGAACTTTGGTTGAGCACTCACCAAGGTGTACAGAATAGAGATGAAGTTACTCAACCGTTCGGAAGAGAATCACTGTCATGTTTGCCATGTTTTTTTAAGATTTGTTTTGGGGCTTTTGGGGCTTTAATGATAGGACAAGTAGACTGACAGGAAGTGGGGAGAGAGATGGGGAGACACACAGCAAAGGTCGTTGGGATCGGAATTCGAACCCACCACACGCTGTCAGGCTGGCATTGCAGCCTAGGTATGCCTGGACCGTCACGCCGTGGCCATGTTTACCATGTTTTAGACAGTAACTAGCTGGTCTATAACCAGCTATAATATAGTTGTCTCTCTTTCTGTTCCAGGGGGTCCCCTGCGGAAAACAATTACTGAAATTGCTGATTTACAAGCTCACAACATGTGTTAATAATATACTACTGTAATATTATTTTACTTTACCCAGTAACGAGTAGTGTAACGTATTACTCTGCCAAAACTGTAATATTATCACATTATTATTACATATTACTCATCCAATTAACGCTGCGTTACAATGAACGTGATTTGCTGACAGAGATAAAAGCGCTCTCTCTTCTCCCTGTATCGGTCTATGAGCCGGCACTGTGGTGTGTCTGTGTCCAGCAGACATGCTGCAGATCCGTGGAGCAGCACATTTTAAACGGCAGAGTAGGAGGTTGTCGCATGCGCAAAAAGAACAGATTTACAAGCTTTCAACATTGTACAGGATGCTAGCTTGTGGATCTGTTCTTTTTAAAGCATGCGCCATCATCACGCAAAGTTATGAAGTAGGTGCAGGTCTGGTCTGGGGTCTGACGCAGGTCCGTGTTCCTCCGTGCGTGGCTCACAAATGAAGCCATGTACACAGGGCACACATACTCTCAACACTTGGAAGTATTGTCATTATTTTATGTTAGTTTGTGTCAGTCAAAGATACAAACATTGTTGGCTGTCCATTGTAAACTTTGTGCGGGCAGCATCTGCTAATCGCTTTCAGCCGTGGTCTGTCTGTGTGAAGTATTCAACTGACATCTAAAACCAAATTTATACTTCGTCGTACAACGGGGTACTTCATACAAGTAATATAATATTATTACTTTTTAAAGGAGTAATAAGTAACATATAACTTTCCTAAGTAATATTGCCCAACACTGGTTGAGAGCTTGATGATTGATGATGATAATTAGACTCATAGTCATTCAGTTACCACACATTGTAAAATGGTAAATGGTGCACTTAAACAGTGCCTTAAGTAATTCACTGGCACCATGCATATATTCAACATTATTTATTTCCATCTTGATTGCACCAGCACATTTTTACTCTTTGCTAAATGTTATGTTGCAGTGGTAAGCAAAATTTCTGCTAAAGTCAAGACTATTCAAAGGAAATGATCTAAGAAAAGAAGTGGTTGTGTCTCCAACAGGAAAAGTGTATTAGCTGCATTTGCTGCCTTAAAGGAGTAGTTCACCCAAACAATTACTTATTTTCTATCAATTACACATCCCATGAAGCATTGAATTCATGGAGATTTTTTAATAAATAATTTGATGACCAGCAGTCTCTCCGGTAGGAGACTCAAAGAGTCTCCTTTGAGTCTCCTACCGGATACATTAGTATCTTTCCGCAGGTAATCAAGTTATTGGCTTAAGAATGCGACAAAAGCTAAAAAATCTCCACAAATTCAATGCTTCATGGGGTATGCAATTGATAGAAAACAAATTATATTTTGGGTGAACACTCACCGCCAAAGGGGAGAAATCTCCCCTTTTCAGTCAATGGTCTTTACCGCCAAAGGGGAGAATTCACCCCTTTTAATTATTATTTTTTATTTTGTTTTTGAATTCCTTAAATGTTTCTCTAATTTTTGAGTATAAATGTATAACCCTAACCCTAACGAATTAGGAGATATAAAATTAATTTAAAAAAATCCATTCACTTCAATGTTAAAAAATAAACGGACAAATAATTCACAATTTTTCTATAAAAAAAAAAATATTATGAATAAACTTTGGCGGTGAATGTGTTAAAGTATGTAAAGGTAGGGAACTTGCCCAAAGATGAATCTCATCTCAACTTCTCAATGGTACACTGGTAACTTGACCTTGAGCGGAATAGATCAGTGAACTCTGACACACATTTGGGCCATTTTGGCCTAAGACAAACCTGAGAACTTTATCCAGAGCTTAATAGGACGACTTCACCGATTTTCAACCTATCTTCATATAATTGGTCCTCACTAATACTCATGATAAAATGGTACAATTCTTTTCTACTTGGCCTGTGTCTCATAGGAGGGCTGTGGACAGTTCAGAAACCCGTCTACCAGTGACATCATCGTTAGGCATGATTTTTTTTTTCCCAACAAGATTTCACATTTTTTATTTAGATTTGTATTAACACGAGAACAATGGCTTCTTTTATTGCATTGCAACTTTCCAGGAATAGAAAGCCTGCAGTTTCTATTAGCTTGGATTCCCCATTGATGATGTCACTGGTAGACGGGACTCTGAACTGTCCACAGCCCTCCTCTGAGACACAGACCGAGTAGAAAAAAATTGTACCATTTCATCATGAGTATTAGTGAGGACCTATTATATGAAGATAGGTTGAAAATCGCTGAAGTCGTCCTTTAATAGGGGTGAACAGTTACAGTCCAGACTGGGAGCTGTTAATAGTACGCAAACAGAGGACTTGGGTTGCCACCCATCCAGGATTCACATGGACAGTTCAGGAATTTTGTTGACTGTCCAGGAAAAAAGAATAGCACAAAATGTCCAGGAATCTGACTATTTTTGAGTGTTGGAGACATTAGTGTTGCCTAATAGAATGCAGACGGCTCACAGTATTTATTCCTAAATGCATAATGCGATCCAATCAAATATTTTTGATAAAGAACATATCTAGAATGCACTCCAAACTCCAAAAATGAAAGCAGATTTGAAGCTAAATTCAAAGTTGAACAAATGAAACTATGGGTGGCTGAATGGGCGAGGAAGAAGGTGCAAATGAAGAATAATAACCATTCCTCAAAAAAGATTAGACACTTTAGGATCTGGGAAAAGCCCAAGCATGTGCAAGCTTGTTGAAACCACCTCCAAACGATCAGTATTCAGCAGTGTGTGCACTTTGTCTCTCTACAATTATTGTGAAATATGAAGGCAGAGTAGAGTTTTATTTATTCCTGATGGACCACGTTTTGACACCATTAATATTGTACCATCAGATGTATTTGACAGTTTTTTTCTCCTAGAAGTCACTATAATGACGTTTGGCAAAACAATTTTTTGACAGTACTCCTACAGATTTTGTCCAAACATCACACAAATCGGTACACAGTATGTCTAGAGTCATTAAAGTAAGCAGGTCTTTCAGATTTCTCATATTCCATCCTGATTGGCTAAGATTCCAAAGTTTGCAGGAATGCTCCGTTTTGAACAAAATGCCTCAAATCATGAACACGGCTTGTGTTTTCCGTGAAATTTTTGCACGCACATTCCCACTTGGCCGAGAAAGAAATGACACTTGAAAATTTTCAAATCAGCCTCATGGTGGCGCTGTAACAGTCCGATTCGTGTTTTTACCTGTAACTGCTCCGATTTGTGTAAAACTTTGTTATGCGCACTCCCTAGAGGCCAAGGAAAAAAACTGAATTTTTCACTTCTACCTTTTATAGCGCCACCAGGAGGCCGACTTATGTCAAACACATTTTTGGATATTACTCCTTCAGATTTTATCAAATTTTCACGCAGCCTGTATACATTTACATTCCCTGCACAATATCTATAGATAAACCTGGAAATGTTTAGATTTACCTCCCCACTGGGAAATTTACTCTCTTGTCAGTAAATCTAAAGTTCCTGTTTTCCCACTTTCATTGTAATACATATATATACACACACACACACACACACACACACACACACACACACACACACACACACACACACACACACACACACACACACACACACACACACACACACACACACACACACACACACACACACACACACACACACACACACACACACACACACACTCAATCTGCCTTGATAGCCCTAAAAGTATATTGTTTTTGTATGATTACCATTATTCATAAGTCGTCGTCCAGGAGGTCATTCACAAAGCTGGCTAACTTGTGCACTACATTATGTAAAACCTGGAGGCCCTTAACATAATCGAACATGGATTGATGTAAAGTAGCTGTTCTGACTCACTGCATAAATCTGTCTTTCTCAGTTTCCCAGCAGAGCTGTGTGCAGGGACTGAGGTGGCAACCATAATGACCTGCATACTAACACAGTTTCCTGGTCTATGTGAGACATTGCTATCACCAGTATTCAGTGCCTGAGATCATTCTAACATATTTTATGCCAGGTATTTGGAGAGTGTGTTAAAATCAAATGAATTAGCATCACAGTGAATCAAATAATGTTGTTGGCTAAGCTATGGTTAAATACATCAATCCCAATTTTCCATATGCTAAAAACGTCACTACTTCTCAGTGCATTTGTTTTCTACGGAATGCATGTGCTCCAGTTATACATGTTTTATCCTGGGCCCAAACACTGAATAATACAATACATAGCTTTGCTCTAGCTTCACAACATGAAGTAAGTAAAAAAAAAAAGAAAAAAAAATCTGAATGCCTTGACATTTGATGTCATCTGTCGCTATTCATCCCATCACAAAAGGTATTCTCTGTGGTGGACATACTCTAGAACCATAATAGAATCATAGATCCATGAGAAAACCTTACACCACCCCACAAAGGTCAGTTATACCACTCATTACTGCCAAGACTCTGCCATTATTGCCTGCCATCACATTATGTTGCCTAATTGCAGTACCGGAATTTCAGTACTAACAGTAGTTATTTTCCTGTAGCAGGTGTGAACATCTGGCAGACGGAGAATGTCATTTTCAAAGACAGAAATTATTGTAAAGCCTAATTTATACTTACGCACACCAACAATAGCCTACTGTATCTACAAGCTCACACCGCTGTAGTCGGCGTGCGGCATGGCACACAACCAAGTATTAATCAGGCATAAGAGGTGTGGTGTGGCGACACTGGAGGTGTCTCCATGTGACTGATGCTGGGGTCTGGATGGCAGGGAACGGGGGATATGTAATGGATGGGGGCCTGAGGACAAAGAGTGGAGCAGTGGATGGGTGGTACTAACCGTGCCAGGAGACGATCATTAGTGGTGAATGAAGAGAAAGAGGCGTGGAAATCATTTATTCAATTACTCTGTCACCTCTGACACTGAAGCCTACACACCATATGCAATGGCTGTTATTCCAGCAATTCTCACAACATCACTGTTCAAATATGGTAGCACAAGGATTTCGTTTTTAAATATATTTTCATTCATGTTTAATTGATGGCATCTACTACCATTACCGGGCTTGTTCACTTGACTTATGCCTGAGACCTCCTCACTCAAATCAAATGACGCCCCCTCTTCAGGAATTATTCAAAAAAACACATTTGCTACTGCTTGGGGGGTGTTTTGGGGATCATGTTAAGCAAAAATAGTCCTGCTGAGGTAACGTAAAAGCAGCTTTTCATTTGATGTATCCCAGGTGGTCAGAATAAAAGCAAATGAATGCAAATGAAGATGATTGTAGCTCTTTTGTTGAGAGTAATTGATCTACTCTGTTTTTCACAGATGGTACCAGCAGCTTTCATTAGATGAGCCAGCTGTTTGTACTGGGAACTAAATTCCCAACTGGTTGAATTGATTAAGCAGACTAGTCTCATAACTAAACTATGTGTATGCATGTATTGTTGAATTTATCACGGGTGGTTTACAGTGATAAATTGAATCTCATTATGAATGCACATCAGAGAATAGGCCCTATACCACACAATTAAGGTGAGCATTTATTACTGTTACAAGCTGTTTTTTTAGGGAAAACATTCTCTAGTTTCAGCCCCCAAACAACCTGCTCTCTTGCCAGTTTTCAGACAAATTAAGGTATCACACATAATCTACTACAAAGTGTTTCATCCTATATAATGTTTATGCATTTGCATGTTTTCTTTAGGTTAGTACAAGATATCTCGAAATCTGTGTAGTACTGACCCTACTGATTTTGGTGATACCATGACCTTCCTTCCCTCTAGTGCCACCCTCAGGCCAACATTTCCACTTCAGAAAATGTTCCTTTGGGAAAGCCACTGGATTCCATTAACCCATTCAATCTGGGAACGCATCTCTGTCATTTTTAGATTTTCTTTGGCTATTCAAAAATAGCAGATATACAAGCTCATAGTCTGGCACCGAGTGCCGCGCTATGAGCTTGTAGATCTGCTATTATTGAAAAATCGTGAAAATCTTTGAGTATATATTTTTTAATGCAAACGTTTGTAAAATATGTTGTTCCAGGCCAGGGACCCCCAGAAGCAAAGCTTTGAGTTACAGATGTTAGCTTTAAAAATGTATATATCCAAAGATTTGCACAAATTTGGCAGATTTCTCAAAAATAGCAGCTCTACAAGCTATGAGCTTGTATATCTGCTATTTTTTAATAGCCAAAGAAAAAAAAATGACAGACAGGTTCCCGGATTGAATGGGTTAATTTCAGTACGGTTACGGTATGAAAATCATTTATTAATAATCAATTACAATTATGTTACTTAGTCTAGCTGAAAATAGTCTCTGGAGATGAAATGCAAATGCCCACTACCAATTAACCACACACCAATGTTTAGCAAACAATGAGTCAGATTGTTGAGGTAAATTCAGTTCAGGTAAATTCAGGTAAATTCAGTACCATCATGTTTGAGCATTGGACATAAAAAAAATGCTTACACTAATTTCAGACAAATACACTTCCAAGTTGCCCTGGTTGACTTTTGTGAGAGACAATATCCATGGCTTTGTACTGAGAAAACTGCCTGAATCACCTAAAGTCCAACCAAAGACATTGCAATGAGAATCTCCATTATTCCATTCTCCATTTCTTTTAGTGGTATGGCTTTTATGAATATAGACACCCACTGTTGAAGGCCGACCAACACTGTACATATTGTCTCATATTCACTGTTGATATCCTCTACATCCAATCATAGGCGATAGATTTATATCATATTTGTGATAGATTGCACATTTATACTAAGTGCAGATGTCGAATAGTGTCTTTAAGTTTATTCATTTTAAATGATTTTATATTTTTCTTACTCTCTACTCTTATCTGTTCCTCTCATGTTTTCAGCCTTCTGCTGTTGCTGCTGCTGACACCTGCATCTCTTCAGGGTGACGGATCAATAAAGGTTTATCTTACCTTCATCCCTATCGTCGAGAGAGAGGTGAGTCATACTGACATAAAGACACACGACGATATGCACATAATACTCAATGCGGCGCACATCCCATTATTCACATAATCTCTAGGCTTTGCCGTTGATCCTGGTCGTGACATTTGCTATGCACCTGTGGTTGTGGGTGGCAGAAGGCTTAAAATAGATGTTGGATCAATCCTGACAGTCCACAGCAATGGAAGATTAATGAGGCTAAGAAGGACCTCTCACTCCCGCTGTCTGGGCCACTTGACTTGTCTCTCTGCTCTTGTGACTTATCTTAGTTTTTTGTTTCATGTCTGTATTGTATTTGCTTGGTTCAGGAGGACCCCAGGCAGACTAGAGGCTCATTCATGTGTCTATAATGGGGACTCTAGCCCAGACTATTTACCCCCCTTGTGTTTTTCATTAATCATATTTTTTCACTTCATAATTATCTATTTTAGTAATGCATTACGTAACATCTCTCTAGCCCAGATTACACCCAACCTGACTCCGCCAGATGGGGCGGTATTGAGTTCACAAGTTCACAATACAGCTTTCATCTGGGATCGCTCAGAGATTGGAGTTAACACCGACCGCGGCCAGTCGGACCAATCAGCGGCAGCTACGGGCGGGATCTTGGCAAGACCGGGTGTGACGCCACCGAGAAGCGCCTGTTGCATTGTAGTTCTTTCACGATTCATAATGGTTGAATAGTATACAAAAGAACTACTGCTGGCGCAGCTACTATACGTCATGTAGACACGCCAATATTATTTGTTGGAGTTAGCACGCCCAGGCGGTGATAGACAGACGGTCCCATCCAATCACCTGCCAAGTAGCTTGAAAAAAGGGACCGCCCTCTTCAGCGGGTTGGGCTACCGAGGTCCCAGATGGAAGTAGGTTGTGAAACAAATGTTTGAAGCAAGCTTCTTCCATCTGGCGTGAGTCAGGTTAGATTATACCATCACAGCAGGAAAATAACACAAAAAATAAAATGAATAAAAACAGAAAATGTAAACCACGCATTACTACAGAGACCAATCTATGTGTCAATGCACACTTATAATTAAGTTGCCTCTTCTTAGACCTGCCAATATACCTTCTTTCTCACAATGACAAACTAAGTATAAACTTATCTTGACCCAACAACCCTTCACTTTGAAATGACAAATATATTTATGTTAATTAATGTCCATCCATCCATTGGAATCCCCAGGGGAAGCGGAATAGAGGGCGGCCTAAGAACGCCTGGAGGCGGGGCACCGAGGTGGAGCACAAGAGACAGGGAACCAGCTGGGGGAGGCAGAATTAATAAAGGACAGCCCAAAACCCTGTTGGATGGAGAAGAGTCATAGATGGCCTACATGCTCCACTGGGAGCGATTGGCCTAGGTAAGTAAGTTAATGTCCATGTACTGCATGTAATAAAAAAGAAATTCTGAATATTCAAAAATGGTAGGCTAATTACTCACAGAAAATATATATAAAAAAGGCTTCGCTTTTAATTTCAGCACTATCAACGATATGCCCTAAAGGTGATTAGTGATTTTAGAAACTGCCAACCATGTTTTTTTTTCCTTAATAATTTGGCCCTCTGGCCCGGATCGCTGGCCTTGCGGTCCGGGCACCTAGGCTGCATAAGGATAAGGATAAGGATAATTCCTTTTAACAGGTCGTTCATGAAAGTCCTTGCGGTCTTGTTTCCAATGAGAACGTGTGAGCAATTGGGGTTAAGAGTCTTGCTCAGGGACAATGCAATGCAGCCTGACAGCGTGTCACGGGTTCGAATCCCGATCCCGATGACCTTTTCTGCGTGTCACTCCCCATCTCTCTCTCCCCATTTCCTGTCAGTCTACTATACTATCAATAAAGGCAGAAAAAGAGGATTTTTTAAAATAATAATAATATATAAGTCCCTCCAGGCTGTCTATTAGACCCCTGTCTAATCTACTTTACTTTCACTGGCCCAATTATTAGTAATTTGCATAAATTAAACACTTACCTTCCAAATAATACATTTATCTATGATTCACACAGCACAGCAGTAATGAACAAAAACTATCAGAGGGCGATCCAAGAACACTTACATTTTGTTTCATTTTACAGCATATTGCCGTCCACAGTGTGAAATATAAAATATGGTTACGATGTTGGGTCAAGTGTGAGGCACACATTTTGTGTCATATAATTGTTTACAGTTTTAGTTTTCAAAGCTAGGAATGCTATAACCACCAACAATGTGACAATTCTGTATTATAACTCATAATGCGATTAGTGACCACCCAGTTGTGTGGGCAATGAAATGGGGTTACGTTAGTTAACGGACCCCTTGGTTATGATCCCTTTTTCTGTGTGTTATTTCACTGATTAAAATATGGTTAATGTTTCCAGAGCATTATAACAGAGGAAAAGTCTGGAGACTTGTCCCTGTCTGCTGAATGTGCCTGAATGTGCCTGAATGTGCCTGAATGTGCCTGAATGTGCTGAACGAGTCCCTGTCTGCTGTATTCAGTTCTAGTGTTGACACTTTAAACCAATGTTCCTAGTACACTAGAGTACCATTAGAAACCTGCCACAAGCCACAGTCTGCTGATGTGATACGGGCTCTTAACCAATTTGAAGGGATATCAAGGAGCAGCTCAGCTGCTCTCTCTCTGTCTGTCTGTCTGTCTGTCTGTCTGTCTGTCTGTCTGTCTGTCTGTCTGTCTGTCTGTCTGTCTGTCTGTCTGTGGCGTCTACGAGTGGCACTTGATGTAACATGGAAACACATCAGAAATGTGGACCTCTACGGAGGCCTCCCATGGGACTCAGACAAGGTCAGAGAGAGAAGGATGAGGCTGGCAGGGCACTTCATCTTGACACTGTGGGAGCCAACCCAACACGCAGCTAGGTAGGGAAAGAGGCACCCCACCTACGTAGACACAATGCGGGATTATGCAGCATGACAGAGAAGCTACAGTAGCAACACCGCAGAGCTCAAGACTCCGATGCTAGCCAGGAGGGAGTGAAGGGCAGCGATCCAGGAGTCCCGAGTTGGTCTTGGCTAGTCCGCACTCTCGCATCGCCCATCACCCATCATGAAGTAAAATGTCATGGCACTAATGTTACAGTCAAGGTCGGACCCAGGGTCACTCATGACAGGGTTCTCTTGTAGCTATGTGACTTAAGTTGACTGCACATGTATTAGACCCACCAGACTCATACATAATGCATATAGTATAGTCACCTTTCACCATGCACCGTGTGTAAAATGTTAAGGCATTCCTTAAAGCTTCAAAGAGAAAACGTGCAGGTTATATAACCGTTGTTCCTGGACTCTTCTTTTTCTTATCAACTTTTAAGCTGTTTCAGTCTGCTTGTTGTCCTTGGCTGCGGTGATTCATATAATATTTTTTTCACAGTGCGTTTAGGGCTTGCCAAGGCCCCTCTTTCATTCTGTGTCCACAACGTGTTGGTTGAGATGCATTCCACTAAATCCAAATGCATACATTGAAAATTAAGGGGAAAATAGAGGTATTGTGTCATTGCACAGGAATGCCGTGCCTAGGCCCATGGGCTGCTGGTGAGGGAGTGAGCACTGACACACACTATTACTGTACTTGATGATTGTGTAAAGATTGTTTGTGTGTGTGTGTGTGTGTGTGTGTGTGTGTGTGTGTGTGTGTGTGTGTGTGTGTGTGTGTGTGTGTGTGTGTGTGTGGGGGGGGGGGGGGTATAATTCCATGTGTGCGTGTGAGAGTGCGTAGGATTCTGACTCTGTTGGTACAAGCAGCTGCACAACATAGCTGCCCTCTTCTGCCACCCACTGGAATATAGAGCAGAGACAGAATAGCACCACCTTCACCAAGTCAGTAGAACAGTATCTGTATTACGCCAGATTTATACTTCATCGTATGCTGGTGTTGCATGTAAAAAAATGTCAGATAAATGTCAGAGAACTGCTTTGGAATGTTTTATTTGTATGAGTGATTCATGTTTGCTCATTTTGCATGCAGGGAAAGGCAGACTGCCTGATCCAGATCCACAAGCTTACAACAACGCGTTGCGATGCATAGTGAACTTGTAGATCTGCTATTTTTGGCACGTGACACCGCCGTACGACAAAGCATAACGCATGCTTTTGGAATATCATTCTCTAACCATTAAGATGCTTTGCGCAGACAATCTTCCTGTGGCTGTCAATCACTCCTGGATTAGCATCATCGAGCTGTCTCCCTGTGTCTAGATGAGGTTAAGGCCAAACAGTTAGTCATCAGTAGATACTGTAGATACTTCATGACAGAGTGCTTTTTCTCCACACAAGAGCCCCAGCCAAACCAATGGTGCCTGACTAAAAGGTGGGTTTGCCTCCAGAGGGATACAATGCGTTTTCATCAAAGTTGAAAGACATCCTTGCCTATGTTGTATAGTTCACAGATTTATAGGCAAGAACAAATGTGCGCATTGTGGAGGATTTATTTTAGGAGAAATTCATTTTAAAATCAAATGTTTCCCGGATATTTTGTTTTCTATTCAGTATTCTCCAAGCTCCATGACACATTGATTGGGTTACTGAATAATTTATACATTTGGAAATCAGGGTTCTGGTTTGGGGGAATTTATTTGAAGGAATCATTAACATTTCTGGGTGTTTCTGTTTCATAATATTAAATCATCAGAGAGTCAGATTCATGAGGATGCATTGATGTGTCTGACTCATGTTTGTTTCTAGCTCTCTGTAATGATAAAACATCTCTAAAGAATAGGGCTTGTCATTCAACACTTCAGCACCATTTGAAATACCAGGCTGGATGCGAATAGCAAAATAACTGACATTTCTCTCAAGCCAGACAACTCTTCCACAATCTTCGAATGCTACCTCCTGAAAGTTGTGAATGGGAACTGTTTGTCATTTCCGTTCATTCACAAAAATCTTTAAAGGGTCTACACCATGAATTTATTTTTTTTGGGGTTTTTTAGTATTTTTTGGGCTCCCCAGTGTCTCTTGTACCCCAAAAAATATATTTTTTTAACATTCAGTCATTCATTCTCATTTCAGATATTTTCAGAATGGGCGTGTCTGAACAGGCCATTTCAGAATGGCAATGCAAGTGACATCACTTGCATTGCCATTGCATTGATGCTGGCCAGACAGAATTGCTCAGTAGCCCCCCCCCCCTGCCCAAGAGGACGTTTTGGTATTGCAGCTGAAAGTGCTGTATAAGCCAGAGACAATTGACTTGGGATGAGTATATCTGAGTGATGATTTAGGCTCAAACCTTTTGAAAAAGGTTTGAGGGACATACACCATATGATATTAAATATTATTTTATTTTTTTTAATTCATGGTGTAGATCCTTTAAAATTTATTTTGGAATTTCCATTTCTGTTAATCGGCATGCTAGACATTATGCTTCAACTAATAGGATTTACAGTAAGACTTACTTATGCAAGTGCAGTGCAAAGACGAAACGGAAGTGGGCGGAGGCGGGACATCCGTTGAAGCTTCTTTGCATTTTCAGTGCTTCTATTAGCATAGATTCAAATAGGTATAGGTCAGGTGCTTGAATATGTTGGCAAGATTAGTAGTATCGAATGAAACACCTGTGCACAAACAAATACGGGTCGCAGCACAATTTACGGTACACAAATTTGACATAATAAGCCGTTATTACAAATAATGTGTTTCTTATTAGCAATGTTTTTTTATTAGAAATAAACAAACGTTGTTATACCCTTATTTTCCACTATTATCCCTTAATTATGTTCTAATTAGAAATTGAATGAAACGTAACAAAATGTGTTATTAGAAATCGTGTTCTCTGCTATTAGACAGAAACTAGCCTCGATCTCCAGGCTTTTATTGCTTAGTTTTGCTAAAAAATAAAAGCCTGGCCCAACCATAGCCTGTACTGGGTATGAGGAAGTGTTTAATTTCCCAACCAACCAGAGTGCAGTGGGCGTCGCTCGTAATGTTGTGTTAACGGGGCGGGGGTTGACGGACAGATCGGTGAACCAATGGGATCAGCCGCAATCTCTCGCCGGCTCTATACACCCGCCCCTCTATACACGAAATCAGGAGCGTTGGGGCAGACTAGACAGAAACAAACACAGTTATAGGCCTACTCTAATTATGGAACATAATTCCTAGAGGCTAACAAAGCCTAATAAGACCTAACAAAGCCTAATAAGACCTAACAAAGCCTAATAAGAACCCTGCAACTACTAACTACACGATGTGATGTTAGGCTACTAGTCTACTGTAAGGGTTTCGTTAGAACAAATGTGTTCTTTATTAGGCCTTTATTTAATGTTATTTCCAATTACTTCAAGTTACTTTACATATAATTACAACAGAACTGTACCGTAAATTGTACATCAGCCATTCCGGGCTAACTTCATGACACATTATATTCTTCCTACCTTTTTTGCTTAATACAAATTATTATGTTGTTATTAGGAACAAATTACCTCTCATTACTACAGAACTGTACCGTAAGTTGTACACCAGCTATTCCGTGCTAACGTCTTGACACATTATACTTCTGCCTACCTTTTTTCTTAATAAAAATTATTATGTTGTTATTAGGAACAAATTACTTCTCATTACTACAGAACTGTACCGTAAATTGTACATCAGCCATTCCGGGCTAACTTCATGACACATTATACTTCTGCCTACCTTTTTGCTTAATAAAAATTATTATGTTGTTATTAGGAACAAATTACTTCTCATTACTACAGAACTGTACCGTAAATTGTACACCAGCCAGTCCATGCTAATGTCATGAAAGGAGAATGCATGCTTGTTATATATCAATATTCGCTGATTATTAGTCTAATTTCTGACAAACTAGGCCTACTTCCAAATAACTTACCTGCTCCAGAAATGTTATGGAAGCCCATTGCACATGAATGCTATACTGCTCACTATTACATATTATAAAACATGAGGCACATTAACTTAGGCTACTTTCTCAATACATTTGGCTAGGTGAAGATAAAATAGCCTAAACACACCCTTGGCTGGTTGCTGTATAGATCATAACATCAACTCGGAAAGCTTAATACATTGAAACAATTGCTGAAGCTTATTATTTTATTTTCACTCACTGCAAAATAAGCCATTTTGACAATGAAATCCAGTATTATGGACAAATTTTTTTTAAGCACTTTAGGGAGAGAAAAAAAATTAAGGAAACCTTGACAATTAACAATAATACATTTCTCTGACAAACGTTGAATAAAATATACAAAACAAGTGTCAGAAAGTCTTTATATTCCAAAACGACCCCGGTGTTGCTTCTCACACTGGACGTTAGCTCAGCTAGCATGAGAGGCTAACAACAGTGTAACTCGAGACGCCTGCTTACTACAGTAACGTTAAAACCAGGACTCGTCTTGACTCCAAACAGGATAAATATTAAACACTATCAATACAGATGAGTAAACTCATTCATCACTTATGCACTAAGTGGTACGATTGTCACGTAATGCTCCCGTTTAAATACACTATGTGAGTCCTTCAGACACACCAAACCTCTCCCTCTAAAATTGGCTAAGCACGTACAGTCGCACACATCCCAGCACGTCCCGCCCCCCAACCAATCATATGCTTGGAAAAGTGATGGACCGTCATAAAGACCAATCAGTCAACAAGTTAGATAGCCCCTACGGAACCTCTCCCTCCGCTGTATAGCTCCGAGATGAGGTTCCTCGTTTCTCGGTGCCATTTTAGCAGGACATTGTCGCACATTTTCCACTTTACATGTTTCTTACCCTTTTCTGCACATCGTATCCAAAAAGTAAAGGTTTTCTGCCATGCTCTCAGATATTTTAAGTTCTAGCGCACAATAAAATCTATCCAACGAGTTGAAAAAAGTATTTAATTCGCCTCTGTCCTCAGCCGGTTCCATAATATTTTGCATTAGAAGATGCAATTCAACATTTGACCAGTAGGGGAATCAGTAATGTTATCTCAAAGGGCGCAACTCTTGCGCAATGTCTTAAAAACATGTAATCGGATAAGGACAGAGGCAAATTAAATACTTTTTTCAACTCGTTGGATAGATTTTATTGTGCGCTAGAACTTAAAACATCTGAGAGCATGGCAGAAAACCTTTACTTTTTGGATACGATGTGCAGAAAGGGGTAAGAAACATGTAAAGTGGAAAATGTGCGACAATGTTCTGCTAAAACGGCACCGAGAAACAAGGAACCTCATCTCTGAGCTATACAGCGGAGGGAGAGGTTCCGTCTGAGCTACAAGTTAGACTGATCTCTTAAAGCGGTACTAGCTTCTAAAGACCTGTTGACTTATTAAATTGCCTGCCTACTACTAAGGTTTTGAAATAGGCACATATTAACGCTGGGGAAATTACCCAGGGGTTACAAACATAATAATTTTCATTAAGCAAAAAAGGTAGGAAGAATATAATGTGTGTGTATAAAGTTAGCCCGGAATGGCTGATGTACAATTTACGGTACAGTTCTGTTGTAATATATGTAAAGTAACTTGAAGTATTAAAGTGGAAATAACATTAAATAAAGGCCTAATAAAGAACACATTTGTTCTAACGAAACCCTTACAGTAGACTAATAGTAGCCTAACATCACATTGTTTAGTTAGTAGTTGTGGGGTTCTTATTAGGCTTTGTTAGGTCTTATTAGTCTTTGTTAGGTCTTATTAGGCTTTGTTAGCCTCTAGGAATTAGTTAAAGTATAACTGTGTTTGTTTCTGTCTAATAGCAGAGAACACCCTTTCTAATAACACCTTTTGTTACGTTTCATTCAATTTCTAATAAGAACATAATTAAGGGATAATAGTGGAAAATAAGGGTATAACAACGTTTGTTTCTTTCTAATAAAAAAACATCATTGCTAATAAGACACACATTATTTGTAATAACAGCTTATTATGTCAAATTAGTGTACCGTAAATTGTGCTGCGACCCAAATACGTTAGGTGGATTTCAAACTTTCTTCACAAGTGTACTTCAGCTGCCTTGGCGAAGTTGGCGTTACAACAGTGATCATAGGAAAAAACTAAAACGGCTAATACAAAAAAGGTAGGAAAAAAAGGTTCAGTACTAGAAAGTTAAAAAGCAAAACAATTAAATAAGGAGGCCAGCAAGGCCTAGTACATAAAAATAAGTCCCATAGTCTGTCATTAATCATTAATCATCAATGGCCAGTCTTCCGTGGTGGAAGGATGAATCTGTATTTCACTCTGGTGCTCAGCAGTCCAACTATTCCCTTCTAGAAAGAATGGGAAGGGTTAGCCACCAGCTTCTTCATTGCTCTTGCCTACACCACACCATGTTTAGTACCAATGGCAAAGCCTGACTTCCTCTCAAGCTTGTTCATTCTGGTACTGTCCCTTTATGTTGATGAAACCCCCCAACAGTAAATTGGAGAGAACAGATCACTGGCCACAACAGACTGATAAAACATCTGCAGCATCCGGTGAAAATATGACAAAGGACCTGAGCCTCCTCAGGAAGAGCAGTTTGCTCTGGCCCTTCCTGTAGAGGACCTGAGTGTTATCAGTCCGCTTGTTGTTCAAGCGTACGGCCAGGAACTTGGGCTAATTCCACTCCACTAATTCCCTATGAATGGGCTGGGGGTTTCTTTTCGCTCTGGCGGTTGTGTGTGTGTGTGTGTGTGTGTGTGTGTGTGTGTGTGTGTGTGTGTGTGTGTGTGTGCGCACACAGTCGCACATGTATGTATGTGTGTGTGTGCACGCACGCACGCACGCATGCACACTTACTTGCTTACTTTCTGAGTACCATTACCCACTCTGCATTTGAGTAATTGAAAAGCTTGTGTTTGTGAATTGTAAGGTGGCAGAGACAAATCTGTGTTCAACTCTCCATGTAATATTTCAATGGCACTCAGACAGTTTTATGCACAGTAAAACGCAGAGAGTTCATTTATTTCTGAGACCATTACACTTTCCGATTGAAAATTAACACTCTGGATTTTACTCTGTGGAGCTCTATAAATGTATGAATTCTGAATTAATAGCTCCAACAAGTATTCCTTCAACATGAGGAAATTATGATGAAACAATATAACACTGGAATAAAAGAGATGCGTTCCTTTCCGTTGGAGAATAACATTATACTAGTACTCAGGATGAATTAATGAAATGTCCAAGGGACACTGTTCCGTTGAAAAGTTAGAAGACCTTTATTTCTGCATAGCTTGTCAAAGTTTAAAAAAAATGCTTTCTGACTAATGTGATTCAATTCAAAATAGCCTTCATCAAGGTGCTCAGAAGGGTATATTCTTTAAAGGATAGGACTAACAGTCCATCAAACAAATAAATCTTTCTAGCTGTGAAAGGATTTCCGGCAGTACGAAGAGCGCTTCCCTTTCATCTTTCAATTGTATACAGCACTATACTATATTGTATAGTGCTATGTACTGTATACAGCACTATACAATGCACAGACAGCCTTCAGATGCCTATGTTGTGACAGCATCCATTGCAAGCAAGAGCCTCTTTTCTTTCTATTTTCTACGAAAGCAAAAGACAGACCGCAAGGCTTCCTCGCTTTTGTCATCCTTTATCCTGACCTCCAGTGAACTGCTTTGGAAAGTTCTATTTGTTTGGGTGAATCGTTTGCTCATTTTGCATGCAGGGAAAAGACTAACAGCTTGGCGGTTTGTGTTTGTTTGTGGCCTGACCACTGGCTTGCCTGTCCCTTGTCTCCCCTGGGACCTGTTCTGTGTCGGGGCCCACTCACACAGGAAGCTCTTGGGATGCTATGGGTTCAGAGGTTAGGTTAAAGCTTGTGGGAACTGATGCTCAGCAATGCATTCCCGTCCTCTCAGATCACAGTGTGTAGACCTTAGTAGACCTTACATCTCCAGTGGTGGGCCTTGAACTGAGATTGAATGTTTATGAAACTAAGTCGAGGAAATTTAAATCTACTCTGTCACTGAAATATTTTTTAATGTCGAAAAGTAACAGGCCACTGTCGTGTCCCATTAAGCCAGTAATTGTTTCAAATAGTGTGCCTTTTGTCAGTCTTTGCAGTGGCTCTGATATATTATAGCCAGCTACGTAGGCCCAGAAAGCTGTGTATATCTGATGCAATCTCAGGCTCTCGTGCATCCACAACAGCTCTCACTCTTGCTACGTAGGCCCAGAAAGCTGTGTATATCTGATGCAATCTCAGGCTCTCGTGCATCCACGACTACAGCTCTCACTCTTTCAGCTGTGGGCCCTATGCCCTTTTGTGAGAGTGACATGCCCATGAATATTAACGTGTCCATATTGAATTGGCATTTCTCTTTGTTTAGAGTCAGCTCACAGCTCTCCAATATCTTCAGAAATGCATGAAGCCATTTATTGGCGGGTCTTCTGGTTTGTGGCATGAAAGATTATGTCATCAGAACTATTCTCTAACTAACCCCAGCCAATGCACTGCAATCATGTTTTGTACCTCAAAGTACCAGTGTGTTCTGCAAACATAGAGATACCTATTTATTCTGTGTGAGCTGTAGTTGATGGTAGCCCCACTTTAGGTCCAGTTTGCTGAAAATGACATATCCTTTCATTCCTTGTAAGAGCTATGTGGGAATTGGATATCTCCCTCTCATAATAGCTGCATTTGCTTTCCTCATATCCTATATTACATTGGAGAGATGCAAAGCCATCATTTTCCCATCTCATTGTTTCGCACTAAACACAACAACAACATATCACATGTCACTAACAACACAAGCCACAACGCGCGCAATTAATTTACGGGTGGCGTAGGCTACTTTTCATTGCTCACCACACATTTGCCTCCTCGGAGCATAATTAATTGCGGCCAGCACAAACTCACAACATTACGGGTCGACCATGTTGTTCCTTAGCGTCAGCACCGACCACCGCCGAGCGCAACCGAAACACCGCGAGCCGGACAACATTACGGGTACACCATTTTGTTCCCTTTAGCGTGAGCACCACCGCCGAGCGAAACCGAAAGCAACACCACGCAGTCGCTATTGAAATCTCCCCACAACAACAACACACGTGACGCGACCACTTCGCTTCAACCACCGCCGTTGCTTTCACTTTGCTCATGTCTCTCTATCCCACCACACTCACGCTAATATGTCATGCACATCCCACACAAAACATTAAAATACGCCAGTGTCTCAACGCAGCCACTCGGCAGTCTGGGTTGCCACGTTGGGGCCAGACAAGCAGACAGGTCAGTGTTGCCAGATGTGCGCCAGAACCAAGCAACCACCTTCATGAAAAAAAAAAAAACAGCTGAAGGGGTCCGTGAGGTTTCACGGGGGTCCGCGATGTTTCGTGGGGGTTCCAAGACTCCCAGGGGGTCCGCGGACCCCCAGGGGGTCCCCCATGTATTTTTTTTATTGTTATTCAATTAATTTTTTTAACTTTTTGGGGGGACATTTTTATCCCACGATTTTGGTACCCCAAAATAAGCCAGCCCTCGCTAGAGCCCCGTGCGCGGCTAGCGGGCAGGGCGCCCAGACCTCTAGTCAAAGCACATTGTGGTGATGTCCTCAGCTGCTTTTGGGGCAAAGTACGACTGCAGGTTCACCCATTGTGTGGGCCCCTCCACTCTTTCTTTAATGTCCTTTTCTAGCAACTGATGATTTATTTTGTCTGCCTCTTCCTTTTGGTGGAATGGGACATGTCTCATGGGTTGTGCCACAGGTGCGTGCTACTATCTCATCAGTACCCAACCCCTGCAAACAGTTTTGGGTATTGTCTCTGTATATCTGATTTCATGTCTGTCACTGCAGATATGGTGCACCTTCTGTAGCATAGTAGCAGTTTTCCCCCTTGTATTACTGTGAACTCTGCTTCTGTTATATTTTCCTATCCTTATTTTGCATTTGAACACTGGAACCCTGGAAGAGTAGGGGTACAAGGGTTCGCTAACTGCGAGACACAGTTCTTTTTTTGTTCTTTTCAAACATCTCCTACAGTACGTGTGCTCAATGCTCATCCACTATGTTAGTTGATGCACCTGAGTTAATCAGCAAGTTAGATCTACTCCCCCAACATAAGATATAATCCAATAATGTATTTCACTCATCTTCATCACAAACACGTGTCTGCTTGATCATCTGTTTCAACACATTTTACTGTCAGTCTGACATTACCATTTGACTTTAGAAAAGTGACCGTTTACATTGCATGTTCTGCATGCTTGTCCTTTTGCTGGGCAGGCAGGGTCCTTGGCAAAGTGATCTCCATACTCACATCTAAAGCACACTTTATGCCATCTCTTTTCCATCCATGTGATAAAGATTCATTTTTTTGCTGAAATGTATCTCCTTCCTGTAAACACAGTTCATGTCTCTCTTCTCTCAGCACTGCCATTGTCGCTCACTTTCATTGCTGCCATCTTCATCTTCATTCACTCAGTCACTCACACTGTGCTACTATCTCCAGCATGTGCCAGTGTCAGCTTTGTTACCTCCAACAACTGGGCACAGACTTAAATAATAAAGAATAATTAATCCAGTATATTGTCAGTTCACTCATAATTGCCAAGAAGCTTTTTTGCGTCATAGCCCTCAATTAATTTAAATTCTGCAAAAAATTTGCATGTGTGCTGTTTTCAGTTTTCGCACAGATTGACTATATCATGACCTCACCTGTGTCCTGTCTCCAGTTCACACTTAACACCGTCCCGGTTACGCTCTGACACTAAAACATATTTAAAGGGGAACACAGTCCAAGTTTTATATGTTAAATTATTGAGGTGTCCCATTCAGACAGATCAGGGGTGGATAACAACATTATGGGGTATACATGAACCTCTATTTTTCAGGAGGGCGGGGGAGCTTAGAGCTTCCAATACAGCACTTGCTTTTTATTTATCCCCAGAGTTGAGGGGGGGGCATATTGCAGCCCCTCTAAAGACCTATAGATAAAGTGGCACTCACTTAAAGGGTATCCTGATAGTTTGCAAAGTAAATGTTTAGGCTATTTTCAGTAGGGCTTTTAGGGCTCTGTTATTGACATGAATGACTAAGCCCCTTGACAATAAATGCAAAGTTAATAACAGCAACAATCAACGCTCTGGCTGGCCCCTGAGCTCTTGGCCGCTGGGCCTGAGCCTGGTACGGCCCATGCGGTAATCCACCCCTGAATGTCAACATCAAATGCACAGTCTCTAGCAGCGTGGCGTAATCTTGCTACAAACTGCTGTACAGTTTCCCCCGGCTTCTGTATTGTCTGGTAGAACACTTAGCATGCAAATTCAGTGTTTATTGTTGTGGTACAAAGTAGGCATTCAGGCATTATAATCCGCTGGCCCTCCTTTGTTGGGCAGCTTTGAGAAAACATCTTGTACATCAGTACCTGCATGGTGTAGAAGTAAAGCCTGTCGTCTTTGTTTCAGAAATAATAAAGCATTTCCCATCTGCATGCAGCTCAAATGCTGTCCACCATGGTCCCAGGGTAGCAGGCTCATTATAACACTTGAACTTTGGCTCCTGCTCATGATGTCAATATGCGTGTTGGGTAGGGTTGTGCTTCCATTAATTTTATTCCCCATTTTCTCTTGTTTGTGAGTTAGTCAGAGAGACGGCTTCAAAATATCTCTGGAATATCTGATCTGCTTGTATATGAATGTATTATTTTCACTCTACTCATATCAGGAATGTTTGAATATCTGACCATTTTTAACTTGTTTTACTTGTTCTTTCTTACCTTTCCTGAAAACTACAAATGATGGAGCTTGCACGAAAAATAATTTCATCCACTTATTTACAAAAAAAAACTGTGATGTGACAGTACAGTTTATTCTGATTCTGATTCCATTCTGGTCTGGGTGTGCCTCGGGGTCCCCTAGTCTCAGGACCCCTGCTGGCTGGAACTGCTACCTCTGTGGACTGACTACGGATAAGAGGTTTAAAATGGATGTATGGTGAGATTTGAGCATTATTGTTCTGTTTACCTCTGTAAGCTGTAAGCTGACAGCAGCCATTATCCATGTGTTTTTGTTAGGTAAGATACTCCTTACCCTAAATATTATTCTTGGAAGACAGCCGTCGTGTTACAATGTTGCAGACTACATGATTGCTGCCTTTGCAGCCTTATACAGGTGACAGGGTAATGGCAAACCTTATGCAACAAAGGTGCTCTAAAAGTGCAACTAGTGGCTGAATGTTGTCTATTGCCCATTGTCTACAACTCAAATAAGTTAATGTTCGCCTTTTGTTGACCTTTTAGGAAATCAGTTTAATTTGAATTTCATCTTGCTGTCACACAACCTTTGTCTCATGGGTCATTCAATTTCATTATCAATGGGCCAGCCTCTGAAGACTTTATCTTTGTCTCAGTATTTTGTCATAACAGAGACAGTACAGCATACAAATTAAATGCCAATCTGCTGTCAAATTAAAATGTATGACTGGCTTTGTAGTCTGCAGTTTACAACGCTGATTGCTGATGCAATATTCATTTGAGGATGCAGAGCATGGACTTTATGGTGGAAATATTAGTCACTGAGTAAATTAAAATGATAGAATACAGAATTTGCTAAGGAACAACAAGGTCTGTTCACTAGATCACACAAAAAACTGCTTCAAACTGCATATAATCATACCAACTATTGCTTTTTGAAATAATAATTGGGCAATAGCCATAATGCAGTCAGAATCATAATTTGACAATAACCATAACTCATTCAGCCTTTACACAAACAACATGAGCAATCAGTGAATTTGGCACACAGAAGGAAGCTATCAGTTTTGAAGTTTCAGCTGGCAAGAGGAAAGCAGATAGAATACATTGCGTGTTGCCGAAAATTAATTCCCGGCCCAATAAATGAAAAAAACACAGTAGGACAAATAATAAGGCTGGTAAATGGCTGTATGCCAGTAATAACAAAAATTGTAGGAGAGACGATGATTGCTTGAATTTTCAACCTTCACATCCTCCAGGGTGATTGCTTTGGGAACATGGGGCTGTGCTGGTGGTTTATGTTTGAGTTGACAACCTTGGAGGCACAACTACACAGTACAACTGATAACAATCCATTAAAAAAAAAATCATGACAGTAACGTGGGTTTACCTGCAGCTCTTTAAAACACGTCACACAGACTTGGGTGAAACTCTGACAAGGGCTTTTGACACACAGAGCTTACATTTCTCATTCTCAAAGGTTTTTGCACTGTAAATGGAATAAACTGTTCACAAATCAAACACAGACACAACACTGTACAATGTACACCCCAATGGCGTCCAAAATGTCTCTCAATTGTGAACAGTGGTCAGTTTCGATAGCAGATACCAAACTATTCCAGTCAGGAGATGTTGAGTCAGTTTGTGTCACACTTTTGTCATCCTTTAATCTTTTTTCATTGATCCTCTTCGCTGCTCTCTATTCATCCCTGAAGAGTTGAATGCAGTCGCCCTTCCCCTGCCCTCTCCTTATCTCACACTCCTGTGAGATGGCTGCAGTAATTATCTCTGGAAGCATGACAGTAATGGCGTGATGCAGTGCCTAATATTTACAGCGCTAGTCAGTGGCAGCATGGCCAGGCTTCACTCTGAGGGGTTGGCGCTTCAGCAAGTGACAGATCATCCGGTAATTGATAGTTGCCTGTGAAATCATGGCACCTGTGTCACTGGCTAGATGGCTGATTACAGTCATCGTTATGCCACAGATGATGGAGCTTAGCACTTCTCCATTTACTTTACCTTAAGGGGGAACATTCTTGGTAATAATAAGCCTGTATTAAACATGAAGCTTAATGTCAGAAATGACTTTAAAATGACATGGGGATGGAACTACCATTAATTTTCCATCTGAGAGAACAGATCAAATTTTTTACATATTTGCCTCTTACTTCAGATTTCAATGCTCGGCAGAATATAGAAACTTAACATCTGGTGGAAAATGTTTTCATTGCCTTGATATTAACTGTTCCCAGCCATTTTTTGGGCGGTGAAACCGCCCCTATAAGTGAGGTTTGGATATTTGTACAATTTTGTACAATTTTATTTGTACAATTTGTACAATGCACCGTGATTGGCCAATCACAGTCTATTCAGGACTGTGATTGGCCAGTGTCACATGACACATGTGCATAGCCCATATAAGAAACCATAACTTGAAAAAAACCATACATTTGTTTTTTTCAAGTTATGGTTTCTTCCATCATAAAGAGTGTTTCAATAAATGTATTTATTTTTTGTACATGATTGGTTGACTCCATTCAGTATTGTGATTAGCTAGCAAGACACCGCCCACTTCACACAGGGTGTGATTTTTGGGCGGTGAAACCGCCCCTATAAGTGAGGTTTGGAAATTTGTACAATTATCCTGCGCTGTGAAACCGCCCCTATAAGTGAGGTTTGGAAATCTGTACAATTATCCTGCACCGTGATTGGCCAATCACAGTCTATTCAGGACTGTGATTGGCCAGTGTCACATGACACATGTGCATAGCCCTATATAAGAAACCATAACTTGAAAAAAGATAAATTTGTTTTTTTCAAGTTATGGTTTCGTCCATCATAAAGAGTGTTTCAATAAATGTATTTATTTTTTGTACATGATTGGTTGACTCCATTCAGTATTGTGATTAGCTAGCAAGACACCGCCCACTTCACACAGGGTGTGATTTTTATAAGACATTTGACTCTTCAGCATAGTCAGATTTCTCACTGACATCTGACATCTACAGACACCCATATTTAAGCGAAAGTCTCGCCCATCTGCACTACATAGTTAAAACATAATAACTCAAATCTTTTATGTATACAGTAACACAAAGTTATGTAAAAATGTGATTACTGCACCACGCTTCTATTCACCAACGATGGCCACAATAAGCTAGAGAATTTAATTATATTGCATCTCTGCAGTCACTGGTGTGACATTCTTTTGTTACTTGGTTGTAGAGCTTATATATAGATGCCTACTACATTGGTTAATTCCATGCAGCTTTTCTTTTTCTTTTGACTGTGTGTTATCTAGTATTAAAGTATAAAAGTAAAGTATAAAAGTCAATGGGTGACTGGTCCTTTTCACTGGGTTCTTCTATTTTGGGGCGGATGTCACTGCAGGCTCAGGATTAGCAGAATGAATTTAGTTTCTCTTGCAGATCCTGGCATGTTCCTTTTGATATTCTAATTATTTCCATAATCAGCCTCAACATGAAGGGTAGCTTGTTGTTGTGAAAATAGCAGGAAATGTCTGGTATTTCCATTGACAGTTCATTAACTCTAGAATGCCTAGAACTTAATAATGTGTTGCAACTGTTAACCGTCGTACTGTTTTGATGTCTGCAGGGCTGTTTTTGACTGTACACCCAGGAGCAGGTTTTCCAGTAAGCAGCTACATTTGAGGGCATTATAGATATTTAAGAATACACAGAGGCTGTGAAAGACTTCATAAACAAATCCCACCTAAGCCCTAGACATCTTTTATTGTGGCACTCACCGGAATCAATTCCTGGTTTGGCAACAGTAAAGTGGAGGAACAGCTGAAAAGATCATTGATGCCTCGCTGCCATCCCTGCTGGACATACCTACCAGCAATATTGTATCTGCACATAGTCATCATTCGAGTGCCCTGGAGATCTGCGACACACGCAGCTTCCATTGGTCTCTGTTGCATTCTCAGTCAGTCCTGTGTCCCTGCTCAGAACATCTGCACAGCCTCCACAGTAAAGCATCACCAGTGATTCCTCCTATCCCTCCCACAGCCTGTTTCACCCCATGTGGTTCAATAAAAGCTACATAGCATAGAGGAGCAACTTCACAAGAAAACACCAGGCTACTGAACAGCTTTTCCCCCTGGTGGTCAGACTTTTAAATTACCAGAAAATATGCCCTGGCCTGCCCTCCCCCGGCCACACATTCACTAACACACAAAATGCACTTCATGGACATACTACTACTACTACTACTACTACTACTACTACTACTACTACTACTACTACTACTACTACTATTATTAATAATAATACAAAGCAAAATGCACTTCATGGACATACTACTACTACTACTACTACTACTACTACTACTACTACTACTACTACTACTACTACTACTACTACTACTATTAATAATAATACAAAGCAAAATGCACTTTATTGTCTCCGCCAGGCCGAAAGGCATGGCGAGAGAGTAATTGTCACAGTCTCTGTCTGTGTCTTTGTGTATGTCCTTGTGTGTGTGTGTGTGTGTCTTTAAGAGTGGGCGTGTGTTTTGGGCGTAGGCTTGGCTCCAGCTCCCAGCTGGCACACCTGTTTCCAGTTCCCTCATCTCCCTCACCTGTCTGCCATCAGCTCATCACCTCCAGTCTATAAAGCCATCTTCTTCTCTCCACGCGATGCCAGATCGTTTCACAAACTCCCAGTGTGTGGTAACGCTTTTTGCCTGCTAACTCAGTCCTAGTTATTCTCCTTGTGCTACAGTTAGTGTTCTTGAACCGTGTTCCGTGTACGCCTCGTGACTCACTCCTCTCTCCTGTGTTACAGTAACCTACTCTCCTGCCTGCCTGCCTGCCTGCCTGCCGTGCCTGCCTACCAGCCCCTTCGACCAACACCACCAACCTCTCCACTCTATTGTTTGAATAAACACCCTTGGACTTTGACTATTGTCTCGTTTCTGCATTTGGGTCCGCCAGTTATACTAATCGTGACAGAACGATCTGGCCAGAATGGACCCAGCAGATCTTGGCAGGGTGAAGGAGGCCCTTGTTCATCAGGGACAACGCCTGAAGAGCCACGAGCAGCTGCTTGAAAAACTTACCAATCAGTTGACACAGGTCTCCAGCCAGCTTGCTGCTCTCAGCAGTGGACCACAGCCGGAAGCTCTTCCACCGCAGGCTCCTGTGCCTGGACCTCCTGCTGTTCCTGCTAGAGAGCCAAACATTCCCCCGCCTGCTAAGTATTCCGGCAACCCCAACATTTGTCGACAGTTCTTGACTCAGATTCAGCTGAGCTTCGACGCCCAGCCGTCTCGCTTTGGTCCTGAGGCAGCGAAGATAGCCTATGTCGCCAACCTTCTTGAGGGGCCTCCTCTCAGTTATTTCAATGCCCTCCGTGAGCAGGGAGCTCCTGCGGTCCAGTCCTTTTCGGCACTCGCTACGGAACTTAAGCGGGTCTACGACCATCCAATACGAGGACAGCAGGCAGCCCAACAGCTTCTGAGACTTCGCCAGGGAAGACGCTCGGTGAGAGAATTTGCCTGTGAATTCCGGTCTCTAGCTGTGGAGTCGGGATGGAACGACCAGGCTCTGCTATCAGCTTTCCAAAACGGTCTCAGCCGGTCCATTGGGAGGGAAATTGCGCTTAGAAGGGAGCAACTCTCAGCCGAGCCCAGATTCCCGATGCCCGCAGCCTCGACCTCCAGTTTCCTTGATGAGGAGCCCATGCAGGTGGGCCGGGCCCACATTACTCGTGAAGAGCGCCTTCGCAGGGTGAAGACAGGGGCGTGTATGTATTGTGGCCAACCCGGTCATTTCCGTGACTCCTGCTCCTTGCGGCCAAAAGAGCAGGCTCACCAGTAACAGTGGGAGTTCTGGTGAGCCAAGCTGTCCCCTCCCCCAAACCCCCATGCCGAATGCAGTTCTCTGCCACCCTTCGTTGGCAATCCCAGTCCCTGTCACTGCTCGCCCTGGTGGACTCGGGGGCGGATGAGAATTTCTTGGACGCTGACGTCGCCTCCCAGATGAACATTACCATCAAGCCTCTTCCCTCACCTCTGCAGGCCAATGCCTTGACTGGTCGGCTCCTCGCCCGAGTCACTCACCGCTCCGAACCTGTGCACCTCCTTGTCTCAGGTAATCATCTTGAACAGATACAATTCCACATAATCTCCTCCCCCAATGCTCCTGTAGTCCTTGGCCAGCCCTGGTTAAGACTTCACAATCCTCATATTGACTGGGCTGCGGTCAAAGTACTGAGCTGGAGTCCCTACTGTCTCTCCACCTGCCTACGGTCCGCTCGCTCTCCTGCTGAGGGCACAGTCTCCCCTGTTATCCCAGAGCCCCCAGATCTGTCCAATGTCCCCTCTGTCTACCATGACTTTGAACAGGCCTTCAGCAAGCAACTTGCTCTGTCACTTCCTCCGCACCGCCCTTATGACTGTGCCATTGACCTGCTTTCTGGAGCTCCCATGCCTGGCAGCCGGTTATACAACGTGTCCCGTCCTGAGAGAGAGGCCATGGAGAAGTACATCCACGACTCTTTGGCCGCAGGCATCATTCGACCCTCCTCTTCCCAACTCGGTGCCGGATTCTTCTTCGTGGGTAAGAAAGACGGTTCTTTACGCCCCTGTATTGATTATCGAGGACTTAATAATATCACCATTCATAACAAGTACCATAACCCATTACCTTTACTCGCCTCTGCTTTTGAGCCCCTCCAAGGAGCTACTGTGTTCTCGAAATTGGACCTCCGTAATGCTTACCACTTGATTCGAATCCGAGCTGGGGATGAATGGAAGACTGCTTTTAAAACACCCCTCGGTCACTTTGAGTACCTGGTCATGCCCTTTGGCTTGACTAATGCCCCAGCAGTTTTTCAAGCCCTTGTGAATGATGTTCTCCGTGACCTGCTTAACCGCTCTGTTTTCGTTTATTTAGATGACATTCTGATCTTCTCCCGTAACCTGGAGGAGCATGTTGTTCATGTCAGACAAGTGCTCCAACGTCTTCTAGAAAACAAGCTCTACATAAAAGCAGAGAAGTGTGAGTTCCACGTTCAGTCTACAAGATTCCTTGGCTTCATCGTTGAGAGGGGCCAGATGAAGGCAGACCCCGAGAAGGTGCGGGCAGTGGTGGACTGGCCTCAACCAACCTCTGTCAAGCGTCTCCAGGGTTTCCTCGGGTTTGCTAACTTCTATAGACGTTTCATCAGGGACTACAGTCGAGTGGCCGAACCCCTGACCAGACTCACCTCTCCGGCTATCCCTTTCGCTTGGACCTCTGAGGCTGATGCCGCCTTCAAGGAACTAAAGAGACTGTTTACTACAGCTCCTGTCCTCATCCACCCTGACACCTCACGCCAGTTTGTCGTTGAAGTCGATGCCTCAGAGTCTGGAGTGGGGGCGGTCCTTTCCCAGCGATCTGCCAAGGACCAGAAGCTCCACCCATGTGCGTTCTTCTCCTGTCGTCTAGATTCTGCTGAGCGCAATTATGATGTGGGAAATCGGGAGCTGCTCGCTGTCAAATGCGCTCTAGATGAATGGAGGCACTGGCTTGAGGGAGCGGAACACCCCTTCATCATCTGGACAGACCATAAAAACCTGACCTACATCCAGTCTGCCAAGCGCCTCAACTCCCGTCAGGCCCGGTGGGCTCTGTTCTTTGGCCGGTTTCGCTTTACGTTGACCTACCGCCCAGGCTCCCGCAACATCAAGCCAGACGCCCTGTCTCGTCAGTTCACGTCTGAGGTTCATTCCAGTCCTGAGCCCATTCTTCCACCGTCCTGTGTGGTGGCCGCAGTGACGTGGGAGATTGAGTCACTGGTTCGAGGCGCTCAGCAAGACCAACCAGACCCAGGTAATGGCCCTGATAACTGTCTTTTTGTGCCTGCCTCTGTCCGCTCTCAAGTCCTTCTCTGGGCGCACACGTCCCGGTTTGCCTGCCACCCAGGAGTTGGCCGCACCCTGTCCCTCCTCAAGCGGCACTTTTGGTGGCCTACCATGGACGCTGATACCCGTGCCTTTGTGTCCGCCTGTGCTGTGTGTGCCCGTGGGAAATCCTCCAATCGGCCTCCTGCTGGTTTACTTCGTCCCTTGCCTGTGCCCAGTCGGCCCTGGTCCCATATAGCTCTGGACTTTGTTACTGGGCTCCCGCCGTCTCAAGGAAAATCTGTTATCCTTACCATAGTGGACAGGTTCTCTAAGTCTGTACATTTTGTGTCTCTCCCCAAGTTACCCACAGCTCTGGAAACAGCCGACCTGTTGGTACAACATGTGTTCCGGCTTCATGGCATCCCTGTGGACATCGTTTCGGACAGAGGCCCACAGTTCACGTCACAGGTGTGGAAAGCTTTCTGTCGTGCCCTTGGGGCTTCTGTCAGTTTAACATCTGGTTATCACCCTCAGTCAAATGGACAATCGGAACGTGCTAATCAAGACCTGGAAGCTGCACTCCGATGTGTCGCCGCCAAGAACCCCTCCTCCTGGAGCACCCATCTCGTGTGGGTTGAGTATGCCCACAACTCCTTGTCCTGTGCGGCCACGGGGGTGTCACCATTCGAGGGGTCCTTAGGTTATCAACCACCATTGTTTCCCGCTGAGGAGGATAACATCTCCGTACTTTCTGTCCAGGCGCAAATGCGGCGCTGTCGCAAGGTTTGGAAAGATGCTCGTGCCGCCCTTCTCAGCTCTGTGGACCGGAATCGACGGTACGCTGATCGACACCGGACGCCAGCCCCTGTGTACCAGCCAGGGCAGAGGGTGTGGCTTTCCTCTAAAGATCTTCCCCTGAAAGTGGAATCCAAGAAGCTCTCACCCCGGTTTGTTGGGCCGTATGAAGTAATCTCCATCATCAATCCTAATGTGGTTAAGCTCAAGCTGCCTCCTCGCTGGAGGATTCATCCCACCTTCCACGTCTCCCAGTTGAAGCCTGTTAAGACCAGCCCGCTGTCTCCTCCTGAGGCGCCCCCCCCACCCCCCCGTATCATTGATGGCCACCCGGCCTACACGGTCCGGCGGCTGCTGGATGTGCGCCGCCAGGGTAGGGGTCTGCAGTATCTGGTGGACTGGGAGGGGTATGGTCCCGAGGAGCGACAGTGGGTGCCACGCCGCTTCATCCTGGATCCTCCCCTCATCGCAGCCTTTCACCGCAGGCACCCGGACAAGCCTGGTGGATCGCCTGGAGGCGTTCCTTGAGGGGGGGCACTGTCACAGTCTCTGTCTGTGTCTTTGTGTATGTCCTTGTGTGTGTGTGTGTGTGTCTTTAAGAGTGGGCGTGTGTTTTGGGCGTAGGCTTGGCTCCAGCTCCCAGCTGGCACACCTGTTTCCAGTTCCCTCATCTCCCTCACCTGTCTGCCATCAGCTCATCACCTCCAGTCTATAAAGCCATCTTCTTCTCTCCACGCGATGCCAGATCGTTTCACAAACTCCCAGTGTGTGGTAACGCTTTTTGCCTGCTAACTCAGTCCTAGTTATTCTCCTTGTGCTACAGTTAGTGTTCTTGAACCGTGTTCCGTGTACGCCTCGTGACTCACTCCTCTCTCCTGTGTTACAGTAACCTACTCTCCTGCCTGCCTGCCTGCCTGCCTGCCTGCCTGCCTGCCTGCCTGCCTGCCTGCCGTGCCTGCCTACCAGCCCCTTCGACCAACACCACCAACCTCTCCACTCTATTGTTTGAATAAACACCCTTGGACTTTGACTATTGTCTCGTTTCTGCATTTGGGTCCGCCAGTTATACTAATCGTGACAGTAATGTTTTGCCCCCTGTCCGTCCGTCCGTCCGTCCGTCCGTCCGTCCGTCCGTCCGTGTGTGTGTGTGTCCGTCCTTCTGTCTGCGACCAGCTAATCTCCGCCACCGTTGACCCGGTCGCAGATCAGCTTGTCATAGCGCCACCATGAGGCCGACTTTGCAAAACATTTTTTTTGCCATTACTCCTACAGATTTTGTCCAAAAAACACGCAAATTGGTACACAGTAACTCTATAGCCATGTGATCAACACGGATCTGTCTGATTTTCCATATTCCATCCTGATTGGCTAAAATTGGCTTCCAAAGCTTGCAGGATTGGTTCATTTTGAACAAAATGCCTCAAATCATGAGCGCAGCATGCGATTTCCGTGAAATTTCCCACGTAGATTCCCACTTGGCCCAGGAAGAAATGCCACTTGAAAACGTTCAAATCAGCCTCATGGTGGCGCTACAACAGGCCAATTCACGTTTTCAGCTATAACTGCACCGATCTGCGTGAAACTTTGCACGCACACTCCCTAGAGGCCAAGGAAAAACATTTGCCTTGCATTTTTCATATATGCCTTTTAGAGTGCCACCAGGAGGCTGAGTTTTGTAAAACCCATTTTCTAATCTTAATCCTTCAGATTCTGTCCAAAAATCACGCAAATCGGTACACAGTATCTCTATAGTCATGTGATCAAGATGGATGTGTCTGATATTTCATATTTCATCCTACTTGGCTAACATTGGCTTCCAAAGTTTGCAGGATAGGTCCGTTTTGAACAAAATTCCTCAAATCATGAACGCAGTTTGCGTTTTCCGTGAAATTTTGCACGCACATTCCCACTAGGCCGAGGAAGAAATGCCACCCTTTTCACATTGGCCTGTTATAGCGCCACCAGCAGGTCTAATTTAGCAAACCACTTTTGGAACAAAATGCCTCAAATCATGAATGCAGTGTCCGATTGTCGCGCAAGGCCTAAGAAGAAATGGGACCATAATTTAGCAAAACGCATATCATGATGATTGAAAGGAGACTTTAAACTAGCGACTGGAAGCATATAGAATATTTGACAATTTTTATTAAGGTAAGAAAATCTAGTCTAAAGTTTGTCAAAAACTTGCGTTAAAATTTATTATTTCTGACACCTGGGGTAAGACAGGGAAACTACAGGCCATTCATATGAACTGTCTCTTCCGTATTGGAGTCAATGCAAAAATCTCAAGCTGGGCCCTTGGTGTGAATGAGTGGGAGTGACTGATTGAGTACCAGCTGGTGTGAACGGTGTCTGAGTGGTGTCTGAGTGTGAGTGGATAACTACTAGGTGGAACCTGCTGGTGATTGGCTCCTTTGCTCACCTATAAAGTTACCTGTCTTCTGATGTCTTCCTCCTAGCCAAGTTCCAAACACCACACTCTCTTTTTGTCATTTAGTTTATTCTCTGTTTTTGTTAGTTATGTTAGGTTAGATACTTGTATTTTTGGTTTCCTTTGTTAGTTAAGAGTAGGACTTATGTTTTTTATTTTGGAAGTTATGGTCCCCACCCTGAGGTACTGTCCATGCATTTTTTTTAACTGTAGAATGAATCCTGAACTCTTAGCATTTTAACCCTGTGTGGCCTGTCGGAATTGGGAACTGGGTAGGAGGGAGTCAATGTTTATGTTACACCTAGTGACCCCTAAGCTGGGTCGTAACACTGAATTTTTAACACAAGTTTGAAATCTGCCATTATACGCAACATAATAAAGAGATACATTATGATATCCACAATCCCTCAGAACTCTGCTCAGCTGTTTCCAATAATCAGTAGTTCATTGCATTAACTTCTTTCTCTCACATCAAGTCTATTCTGTTTCTATGGCTTATTGCGCAAATTGAATGTTGTGTTTTGCATATTGCATTGCTTGGCCCCCATATTGCTGCTTGCAGCTATATTTCATTATTAAAGTTGTACAATGCAGAATCACAAATAACGATTTTTAGCAACCTCTGCTGGTCACTACCGTCACTGCATACAATTTCCCTAGTCCTCGATTACCCAGAATTCCATTCGTTTTCACCGGAAGCCGGAAGCGTTTCAAAAAGCGATCTTTTAATTGTTTTATACTATCTACGGATCGTTTCTCTTAGCCAGTGGAGCATTAGTTACCATGAGCTGTGCTTTCTTTTTCTGTTCTTTTTCGATCTTCCAATCCTACATTATCTTAAAATCAGCGTGAGGTTCCTTTTTGTTAATAGCGCGGTAGTTCCTGGCCAAACAGGAAACCGTTGCGGTAGTTCCTGAGGACGTCGGCCACGACGTCATGACGTTGGCCAGGAACGTCATTTTCCCGGGAAAGTCCCCCCCGTACACGTTCAATAGAAAATATATAAATAAAAGGCTTCCGGGGGTGAAATTCACGGAGTGGGTGTTGTGAAACTTTTGCCACTCGCAAAAGATATACAATTTAACTTTAGTTTCGTTGAAAACGTTACCTAGTATTACTTTAACTTTATAATTTTAGATTATTTTATTTTCTACATTGATGTTGCACTGTTTTACTGACTTAGTGTTATATCCAGTGAGTCGCTTGTGACTACGATGGCCCTCTTCCCCCGTTTATCCATGGACTTCCAGACACTGTAACTAACTTTGCCTTTAAGCTGCACTTGTAGCATCCGAGTAGCAGCAGTCAGACAATTTGCCTGTGTAATTGTAATGAAGATGGGTACCAGACTGCCAGCAGAATGTTAATGTGTTGCCCTTTTAAAATAGCACTTTGTGCTGTGGAGTGCACCAGACAGTCGCGCCCTCCACAGATGCTGAAGGGAGACTACAGGAGCAGGCCACACCGTGCCCAATTGGCTCTGTGCCTAACTGTAGTCCTAGGTTTCCAGCTTAGACATACAGTAAATAGGTAGACGCCTCACTGGCCACTGGGCTGCATGTCAACACTGCCCCCATAAACTAAACTAGAAAAAAGCCCCCTTCAGGGGTTTTGACACTTCCTATGTGAAAGCCCCCTGTACTCCCAGACGATACAAGGCCAGTGGGCAGATTAACGTTAATCGGAGCAGTTTTTTTTCCAAAATGTAAAAACAATGTATAATAACATGCAACATCTCGCATGTAACCCTAGTAACAGTTAGAAGAGAGGTAGTGTGTTTATTATGCAGCCACTACTTCTGTGCCTGAGCGTTGCTTGTTCTGTGCGCAGTAAATGAAAAGCTGTTGACATGAATAAAGTAGATTTTCTCCTGATTTATCTCTATAAAAAGCCATTTTAGTATGACAATCTTGGGAATATTGTGTGGCTTGTGGCGATTGGGTCCAATATTTAGTTCAGTGACCATGGGGCTAAAGAATGGTTCAGAAGCTGTGTTCACGTTCACTCTTCCATTGGAAATAGTAGACTCCGACCTGCTTCCGGAATCCGGATGCCTCTGGAGTAAATCTGAGATGGGAGGTCTTTCTTTTTGAGCGGTGTATAAGAGGGTTTAGGACCCATCCGTGGCGAAAGTTTTTCTTTCCGTCGTGAAAATGTGTCTTTCGCTGTGACGCCATGCTATGGAAAACACGCCCATAGGCTAAGTTTTGCTGGACGTGCTGTGATTGGCTAGTGAGACACATGATGAAATTAACTTCAAACTTCGCAGACGCGCTGTGATTGGCTAGCGAGACGCCTGATGAAATTAATAATAATGTAAAAATCACACCCAGTGTGAAGTGGGCGGTGTGGTCATCACAGTGGTCATCATAGTGATGGAAGCTCACTTAAAAAAATTGATTTTTTTGATGTGCATAATCCTATTTATAGGTTATTAATGTCATCATGTGTCTCGCTAGCCAATCACAGTGCTGAATAGAGTCAGCCAATAGAGTCAGCCAATCACAGTACAGCTAGGGGTGTACTAATGAGCCAATCACAATACAGCTAATGAGGTGTCCCAATCCCACTTATAGGGGCGGCTACACTGCCCAACAAAAAGATACATATAATTTTTCTTTTACAAAAAATAAAATAAAATCCAAAAAATAAAATTATCCTCCCCACCACCAGGGGGGGCTGCAGCCTTTACAGCCCCATAGTTCCTGCACCGCTGTCAAATAACATAATAATAAACAGGGGCACGGTGGCGCAGTCGGTAGTGCTGTCGCCTCACAGCTAGAAGGTCCTGGGTTCGATTCCCGCCGGGGACGCTGTGGGCACTGGGGGCGTGTCTTCTCCTCCGTGTCATCAGCGCCCATACCCTAGGTGGGGTTGGCGAAAGGGCCTACTCTGTGTGGAGTTTAATGTTCTCCCCGTGTCTCCTAGGGTAGTTAATACCTTCACTAAAACATGTAGTAATCCTGGTCGCTATACAGCCTCCCCCATGACAGCCGGGGCGCCTGATGGGCGCCTGATGGAGGGGAAGGGAACTGGTTGGAATAACGTGTTCCTTCCACGCGCTACGTCCTACTGGGGAACCTCCCCCTTGTCAGGTGACAAGAAGCTACGTCCTACTGGGGAACCTCCCCCCTGTCAGGTGATAAGAAGCTACGTCCTACTGGGGAACCTCCCCCTGTCAGGTGATAAGTAGTCTGGGAGGCTTCGGCTCAAAGCCTGAACAACAGGGGCGCGGCCACTGAGTTCTGATTCAAATCAACAGCCAATGAAGAAAAGGGGGCGGGATCCACATGCAGTGGGTGTTACATGTAAATAGGAGCGACGGGAAGCAATTTCCCCTTGAGAAATTGCGGCCGCCATTGTTGTGTACTGCTGTTTGCCTCTTGTCGGACTTTTTAGACGAGTTGCACAGCTCTCAGACCGGTAAGAGGCGTGTCCGCTCAGATTCTGAGCGTAAGTTACATCCCGCCCACAAATACCAGGGCTCTGGCCCAGAAGTTCCTCGCCGCTCCCGTTTGTATGCGAGGCGAAACACTTCTGGGAACTCAGATTAGGTGATAAGAAGCTACGTCCTACTGGGGAACCTCCCCCCTGTCAGGTGACAAGAAGCTACGTCCTACAGGGGAAACTCACCCCTGTCAGGTGACAAGAAGCTACGTCCTACTGGGGAAACTCCCCCCTGTCAGGTGACAAGAAGCTACGTCCTACTGGGGAAACTCCCCCCTGTCAGGTGACAAGAAGCTACGTCCTACTGGGGAAACTCCCCCCTGTCAGGTGACAAGAAGCTACGTCCTACTGGGGAAACTCCCCCCTGTCAGGTGACAAGAAGGTCAGTTGGCTCTCATGCATTGAAGGACGCATGAGCTCGGCCCTGTTCTCCCTAGGCTGTGGGGGACTGGTGTAGCGCTGGTGTAGGGCTGGTGTAGCGCCCAGGATCACTTAGGAAATTGGCACCGGGTGAAAAAATGGGTTACAAAAATCGCGGGATAAAAATGTATATTAAAAAAACAAAAAGAAAACATAATAATTCCATGGACGATGTATGAATGACTGTATGAATGGAGAACCCTGCAGCCGCACCTGTTGACCGTGAATAACATGGTTATATGGATCGGCCGTGTGCAGAGCTGTGGTTTCAGAAAGAATAGAAGGGTGGCAAAGATTCCACTGAAGCCATTTACACAATTGTGAAAATAGTGGATCTAACAAGCTCACAAGCGTATTCTTTTTTTTGTGAGGCACCGTTATTTATTTTCTCATTAATCTGTTATTAATTGTCTTTACACACGCATCCATGCCTTGGTTGTCCCACACGATCCAGCGTAGTCTGCTAAACAGACAGCTGTTATGTGTTTTTTCCAAGTCCTGGAAAAGACACGCTGTGATTGACTACAGTCACTTTGATTGGCAGTTGTGCCAAATGTTCACCCCAAAACATGATTGACGAGACTACGGCGGCTTGTGTGGGAAAACCAAGTCATGGATGTGTGTGTAATGACAACTAACAACAGATTCAAGAAAAAAAATCTCTTTTGACCTCAACAACTAGCTTATGATTTCCAATCTATGGTATGAGGTCTGCTGGGGAAACTGGACAACAGGCGCAATTCTGCAAATAGACCCCGTGGCCGGTCATTTGGGATCAATATAAGTTGTGGTGAAAACCAGGACAGTGGAGTGTTCTAAGGGTCCATGTGGTCTGTTGTGGTGAAAACAGGACATCTTAGTGTCTTAAAGATTATCTGGAGGAACTCACAGGACACACAGTTTGAAACCGAGTCAGACCAAGACGTCTGGACACTGTGTGTGTGTGTGTGTGTGTGTGTGTGTGTGTGTGTGTGTGTGTGTGTGTGTGTGTGTGTGTGTGTGTGTGTGCGTGTGTGTGTGTGTGTGTGTGTGTGTGTGTGTGTGTTTAGTTTAGTTATTTCCTCCTTTGTGTCATATTGTCCATGTGCTGGTGTAAGGCTCTAAAAGTGTTTGGCTCTAAAAGCCGCTGGTAGAAGCACTTCAGAGAGTTGAGCTCAGGGCTTTGAGACGCTTCAAATTCATGCCAGTCCACTTCCTCACAAACAGTCCGGTTCCGGGTGTTGCCTGTCTACATCTATGTGTACCTTTCTGTGCCTTTCTCTCCATCCATATGCCCAAATATGGATGATTGATGTCATAGTACTGATATAGTTCTGTCAAACAAATATTAAACTAATAAATATCAAATGATAGCATTAGCTATCCTACAATATGACGTAATCATGCGATGACTTCACAACACGTAATCATGCGATGACATCACAACACCATCATCCCAACCGTGTAATTGTTCTTTAAAATGAATTGTCAGAAACACTAAACATCATTTAGTGACTTGTAACAAGGAAACCGACCTGCCTCGATCCTAACAAGTTAATCTGTAATTTAGTTGTCAACACTCATTGACGGTGGTGCTGCTGTGTGAAATGTTTCACTGGACGATACATGTGAAAGGAGAACATAGGAAGGACCAGGCTGCTGTGGTGGTCGGACACAAGATGTACTGCTTTGGAGGAGACATTGATGTGCACATCTTCAACACCGTGTCTTTATGCTGGAGGAAGTTGACTCCAGTGACACCTGACAGAGGAGAACGTCACCTTGAGGTTCCCTCCAGGCGTGAGGGCTACACAGCTGTGCTGATAGGAGATACTGTCTACATCTGGGGAGGGGTTCCTTACTGCAACGTGCTTTATGCATTTGATGTTGATGCCCACAGATGGTTAAAACCACAGGTTTCTGGGACTGTTCCAGAGGGGAGGAGCTACGACTCAGCCTGTGTCTTGGGGAAGGTCATGTATATTCATGGAGGATACAACTGGCAGACTGATACACTAATGACATGTACAAGTTGGACACCAGCACAATGGTCTGGTCTTTAATTAACATCAGAGGACCTCCACCACCTGCTTCATCAGATCACTCTGCCACCATCATCGGTACAAAGATGTTTGTATTTGGGGGTAACAACCAGCATCTTGTCTACTACAACACCATCAGAGTGTTTGACACAGAGACTGACTGCTGGCTGAACACACCTTCTACACAGCTTCTTCCAGAAGGAAGCTGTCATTCAGCCTTTACCTACAATGGAGAGCTGTACATATTTTGTGGATGGAACAATAAAAACTTCAATGATCTGTGGAAATTCAGTCCAGAGACCTTCTCCTGGAAGAAGGTTGAGCCCAAAGGGGAAGGACCGTCTCAGACGTACCTGTATAGTAGGTGGTGTTGCTGCATGGTGGGAGATCGTACCTTCCTCTTTGGAGTAAACAAACACATGACCCCTGACCTGTATGTCTTAGACTTCAGTCCTTGTCTCAAGACGTTATGTAAGCTAGCAGTTATTCAGTACGGTCTGGAGCAGTCAGAACTCCCACACAACATCAGGTGGGAACTGGCAGCCATGATTACCAACAGCAGATGAACAAAATAACAAAGTCCTCTAAACAAACAAACAAACTAGAACAGTGAGCCCACTAAAACAAATAAAACGGTGAATAAATAACCAGACATGCAGGAAGTCATTCATATCAGGGGGGGCTTTTGTTTGTATATATACACATTAAAAAATCACACCCAGTGTGAAGTGGGCGGTGTGGTCATCACAGTGGTCATCACAGTGATGGAAGCTCACTTCAAAAAAAAAAAAGTTTTTTTTTAAAGTATGCATAGTCCATATGCATAGTCCTATTTATAGGTTATTAATGTCATCATGTGTCTCGCTAGCCAATCACAGTGCTGGATAGAGTCAGCCAATAGAGTCAGCCAATCACAGTACAGCTAGGGGTGTACTAATGAGCCAATCACAGTACAGCAAATGTGTACTAATGAGGTGTCCCAACCCCACTTATAGGGGCGGCTACACCGCCCAAAAAATGTCACTTCGCAGGACGTGCTGTGATTGGCTACCGAGATGCATGATGAAATTAATAACTCATAAATAGCACCGCTCACTCCACACTGGGTGTGATTTTTTTTTGCTTTGGATATATCTATGGTTTCCAGAAGGTGGCATACCCATTTCCTGTTCCAGCTCATTTTTCCATAGCTTCATTTGATTGACTCTGCAGCATTACGTCA
The DNA here is from genome assembly GCF_963280865.1 of Gymnoscopelus braueri. Classification (NCBI taxonomy): domain Eukaryota; kingdom Metazoa; phylum Chordata; class Actinopteri; order Myctophiformes; family Myctophidae; genus Gymnoscopelus; species Gymnoscopelus braueri. The sequence continues at coordinate 30,096,779 of NC_137604.1, read as the reverse complement.
CCGTCATTTTTGACCCGGAAGGGCTACAGAGGGAAAGAGAAACGGTGTCTGTGAATGACAAGGCGGAGCTCGAGCATGTGTGTGTGTGAGTGAGTGATCACACGTGTGTGTGTTGGTTATTTATTTGTTTATTTGTTTATTTAAACGGATCCCCATTAGCTGACGCCTTAGCGTCAGCTAGTCTTCCTGGGGTCCAAGACATTAAAATACATTAACAAAAACATTCAACATATCACAGTGTATTACAAAGAAATACTAAAAACAACAAAATCGAAATAATACATTACATTACAAAAGTCGTAATCACACAAAAAAAGATACCGACAGGGATACAACAGATTTAAAAAGTAGCACTATCAATCTGGTATGTAAGAATAGATGTTATTGTATGTTTTGAGTATACATTATATGAAGTCGAAGTTTCCTTTTAAAACTGGCTTTTTCTCTGGTGTTTCGAATCTCACTTGGAAGACATTACATTACATTACATTACAGTCATTTAGCAGACGCTTTTATCCAAAGCGACTTACAATAAGCATGAGCTAAAACAAATAAGTGTATCGACTAAACAAGATCCAATAAACAATCCAATAATCCAATAAACAATACAGCATTCCAAAGTACAATTGACCTATAAAATGCAGCTCTCTTCATGGAATTGGAGTTTGGTAGAGGTAAAGTTATCTGTCCATCACACGCTCCACGAGTGGAGTATGTGTGAATCTCTGAGCAGCAAGTTATATTATTATAAAAACAGATTGGAGTCTGGGTATTAATGACTCTATGAAAATATGTAAGTAAACTAGCAAAAAGTCTTTCTTTGACACTTGGCCAAGCAAGACGTTCATGCGTATTTTTCACAGGGTTACTTCATCGTGCGTTTGTGTTTGTGATGCACGCATACGTGTGTGTGTGTGATCGTGCGTGCGCACGTGTGTGTGTCGGGGCTAGGCATAGATCGAGTCACAAGAACACACGGCTGGTATTTTCGGCGAATGACTTTCTTTTGTGTGTGTGTGTGTGTGTGTGTGTGTGTGATCGTGCGTGTGTGTGTGTTGGTGATCGCGCGTAAAATATTCACGTGCACGGCCAGTCAGACTGTGTGTGTGCCAGACACAGACACACAGAGAGATTTTATCACCGTCACCGACCAGCACGGCACAGAAGAAAACAGCGCACAGAAAAAGCCTGTTGCACTGTTTCTCTCTGTACGTGTGTGTGCGTGTGTGTGTGTGTGTGTGTGTGTGTGTGTGTGTGTGAGTGTGTGTGACTCTGCGCTCATCTGTTGTGCGTCCTCTTGCATCGTGTTAGAACCTGAACTATGAAGGAAAGGTCAGAAAATTCAAAATTTTTGAAAAGGGACACTTTATTGGGTCTTAAAATATTTTTAATTTTGTTTTATTTTTTTTAACATTCCTTTGTATAATTTATTTGTTGTATCATATTTGGGGGTATTACAAGGGGTATTTCAAGTCGGTTTTAACATTACAAAAAAACATTTCTTTTAGACCTGTAGTATCAAATATGATACAAATCGTAAAGGACTATAGACCTGTAGTATCAAATATGATACACTCAACTCAAATGCTAAATTTTGAGAGCTCATAAGTGCATTCAAGTTATCCAACACTTATTTCAAAATATTAGTAAAGATATACTAGGAAAACTTAACCAGAACTGCTTAAAAAACATTTTTTTGTTAGTATTGCATCAACCTCTCCTGATTAGTTGATGGCAGCCATTTTGGGACAGACCACCTGAGGCTCTGTAACTACCTGCAGTCTAAATGGTATGGTCCAGGGGGAAGTGGGGATGTGTCAGATATGATACAACAGGTTCTACGTAGCCATGTGCATGACCACAATAATTGTAATGATAGTATATAGCCTATATCGTAGGCTACTAGACACGCGGCCCTCACATCTAGTAGTTATCTAGTCATTATATACGAAGTGAATTATAGTTATATTATATACAATATCTGTCATGTGCCCTCTGAATTCAATGTTGTAAAATCAGTATTGCATGAGAAAATTCAAGATAGAGTATTTGAGTATACCGTTGTTCAATCTTGGAGTTTGTTGTTGGTTCACTGCAAGGTTAGATTTCCCAGGAGACTTGTTGGTCTCATTGAAGTGATGTGTTACCTGCAGAGTTTAATCCACCAGCTCTTGAGAAACTGTGCTTTGTTTTGTCATTCCCTGCACACCTCTTATTCTACGCCTCTCATGAATGGACAATTATCCTCTCAACATGCATGGATGGCACCATCCCTCATCCAAATTTAATTGAAAATGCATTGAAGTTAACGGAGATCAGGTATAAATTAAACTGAGAGGCTAATACCCCAATGGGGTCATGTCTATGTTCCCTGAGGAAACATAGGCCCTAGGGTTGAAACAGCAGTATGACTAATCAGCACAATAAGGTAAAGTGTGCAAATCTGTTACTGCGAGCTACGGAAGGAACACAGCATGTCAAACATGGCTGCTACGGTTTCTATTTTCTTGTTGTCTGAATGAATAATGAATACCCAGGCATTTTGGTAGATAGTGGGCAATGATGAATGCCTGGGTGATAATCTATATAGCATGTAACATATTAAATGCACATAGCCTTCTCAATATATATAACTAGAGTCTCTGGGACCCCATCCGCTGCGCGGGGCTTTGCGTTTGTTGGACCCTCCGTGTCCCTCTGTATGTATTAAGTAATGTAAAAATAAATAAAAAATGAGAAAAAAAAAATACATGGGGGTCCGCGGAAACCCTCGCGGAACCCCTGGGAGTGTTGTGAGCCGCGCGAAACAGCGTGTACCCCTTCAGACCCCATATAGATCCACCGTCTTGCTCCCTGTGGCTTTTGTTTTTTCATGAACCTCCTTGCTTGTTTCTGCAGCTTGTTTTTCGGCAGGCAACCTGACTCAAACCTGGCATCCCGACTGACATCACTGACGAATCCTTGGTATGTTTACTTCCGGGTTGCATAATGGTGACATCACTGTCGAATCCTTGGTATCATGATTCTATGAACGTGGCTTTGTTTACCAGATGCGGCACCACTACGCACTGTTGTTTTTTTCCACGCTCGCGCTAATGAAACACTAAACAGAGAAGCGTGTGGTTGTGAGGTAGAGTGTTAATTTATTAGCATTGTACTGACCTGAATGGAGTGTGGAAGCAGAAGACACAGTGCAATGAGGAAGAGGTGTTGCTGGTCGTTGTAGAAGTGGAAGAATGTGTGTGTGGAGCGGGGGTTGAAGCGAAGGACGCTGATTTCAATGGCCGCCGCTTCGTGTTGTTTCGGCTGTGACCGCCGGCGTTCGGTTGTGCTCACGGTAAACGGTGCGAAAGTGTTTCCCCGTCCGGTGTGGTCGTAATGTGGTGAGTAGAATTAATTATGTTGCGAGGTGGAAAATGTGTAGTGAGCAATGAGAAGTACCCTACGCCACCCGTAAATTCAGCGCGCACGTTGTGGCTAGTGTAGTGGTGACATGTGATATGTACAGTAGTTGTTGTGTTTAGTCCAAATCAATGCTGTGGGTATGGCGTCAGCGGCGAGAGGTCCAAATGAATGGAGTGGGTGTGGCGTCAGCGCGAGAGGTAACAATTCAATTATATAAGTAGATGAATGAAAAATGAGATGCTACAACTCAAGGGGCTATCCTCTTAATAAATTCTGACCAAATAAGTGAGATTAGTCTCTATCCAGTTTTTAAGGTGTGGTACCTACGGGGTGAACCGCTTAGAAGGTTTGACTGATTCGTTTCAATTAGTGGGTCTATGTCTGTCTGTTCGTGGCTAATCTCACAAACCATGGACGAATCAGTTTGTTTGGCAGTGGATCCACACCACTTTTCTTTGTCTAGTTTAAACAAAATGACCAGCAACACCAATCCCTTCTAACCTCTCGTTCACCTCTGTCTGTGTCTCTCTCTCTCTCTCTCTCTCTCTCTCTCTCTCTCTCTCTCTCTCTCTCTCTCTCCCTCTCTCTCTCCCCCTCCCCCCCCCCTCTCCCCCTTTCATTTGGACTCCGGACTGAATCTGCCTGAGGATCTTTCTTGGCAATTGACCATGACACAACACATCATAACTCCACCAGACCATCATATGAGAACACTCCGTCAGCCATGCAGTACTCCACGTTCCCTCCTCTCTGACTCTTCCAACTGCCCTGGTCACTGTATCCCACTCTATTCTCTCGCCCCCCGAAAAGCCTCTCCATTAGTTTGAATTAGTGGGTCCATGTCAAATGGCAAATCAATAATGAATTGGCTGCTGAGTGGTGATCGTCCTTGTCCTGCTTTCATCCACTCCTTTTTGTAAGTATCTGTGTAAATTAATCATGATTTTAGAAACGGCCTGTGTTGCATAATGAGTAGTGCAGACATATGATGATTTATGACTGAATAACAGCAGCAGTTTGTGCTGTCAGCGAGCAAAAAGTATTTTTTACAAAATGTCCAATTAACAATATGATCAATATGATGTTTCTTCGGGCAGAATGAAAATTTGTACTAATTAGAACTAAATAAGACTCAGTGAACTGTGGCATCTTTCTGTGAACCTGAAAGCTTTAAGGATTAGATCACTCTATCACTTTGATTTAAATTGACAAATATGCGTGTGTGTGTGTGTGTGTGTGTGTGTGTGTGTGTGTGTGTGTGTGTGTGAGTGTGTTTGTGTGTGAGAGAGAAAGTAGCGAGTAGAGAAGGCAGCAATAGTTTTTTAGCTTCCATTTTTTTCTACAGATTATGTTATCATCATTCAGCTAATAGGCTCTGCGCACAACTGTAGATCCGGGTTTCCAGAGTGTGGAATACCCGTTTCCTGTTCCGGTCCATTTTCCCATAGCTTGCTTTGTTTGGTTCTGCAGCAGATTTGCTGCCGAACGGGAAATACATTATGAAGGTGTCAAATATGCACAGAGTCTATACCTAGTCATACGTGGTCCAAGTAATTACCCACAAGAGGAGAGTGAAAGAAAAATGATGTCCATTTAGAATGATTTGATATGGCCTGGTGACTTTCTGACTCATACAGGAAGGCTATAACCAGGTTCGAACTGTATTAACCGTTATTTAACCAAAATGATGTCTTGACTGACAGAGCATCTAAATACCAACCAAATCTACACTTTGCCTTACAGTTTATTCACATCGTGCACATATTATGTGCAGTAAGAGTTCCTGAGCCTTGTGACAAGCGATTATCATCCTAGAGCTGGACGTATGGGCTTGATATTTGTATTTAACTTTCAAACAATTCTGTGTAGACAAAAAATATTATATAACTTCCGGAGGAAATCTCAAGGAATAGTTTCATAGTTCATCAAGGGGCGATTCCAACTTGTGTGTATCGTCAGATGGCCAGCCCAACGTTGTTGGATTTTAAGATTACCTTAATCCCGGAAGATTCAAATCGCTTCAACACACAAGCATATCATGCTAAACCTCCCACCAGCATCTCGCTAATACCCAGCACCTCTCGGATCACACTGAGTTCCTACCGCCCAGCCAAACAAGCTATGCATATCGCATTTGTGCCAAGGATTACAGTATAGCTTAATAACTGTGAGTGCTGTAAACTCCACTATCACTGGGTTCAACCCTGTCCCCTTTTTGTTCCATTGTTTGAAAGCCATTATAATGGATGCACAGACTTCCTGCTAAATATCCTGACTCATGCAATTCTAAAACGCACACAGGATGACTTGTTTTTACAGAAGGTTACTGTTGCACAACAATAAACAGGAAATATTTGATCATTTGCTCCCCTGGACACTTCAAATTGGATTCAAACACCATAAAGTGCCCTTTTACAGTAGTTCCACTCAACCAGCCACTGAATTGATCTCTGCTATTTTATTTTACAACACAGAGCCCTACAGAACAGCTTTTCAATCCCGCACTAGCCAACAGCCACATAATTACTTATCACTCCAAAGGACGTCCCATCTCACTCCTGCCCACTCCTACAGAGATTTTGATCAATCACTCCAGACCCAACGGTTATTCAAATTGTTGACCAGTAATCTCATGTAGCCAGAGTTGGCTGGCTAAACAAGATTAAATGAATGGGCCTTAGTTTACGTCATTGTCAGCCGTTAGAACGTTTTTGCCAATATCGTTATAATTATTGCTCTTATGGCCGTTAACCGATATTTATCGATATGATCTCATTCTGTATTAAAAACAAGTTTAAATGTCCATTCTGAAAAACACATGTAGCAGGGTACCTTTCAGAATTATAGCACCCACCAAAATTTAAGGAGCATCAATATGTGATTGATTTCTAAAATTAAGAAAAACAATAATATAACAGGTTTACAATTAATATAAAATTATGAAAGTAGTCTTTGAAATGCATGTTAGGACACCACTGCGGCTTTATGCAATATGCTGGGGTCAGGATTTAAAGGTATTGTCCTGACTCTCTGTCCCTCATCCATATCCATCCATCCCTTCACTAAGACTGAGGTATCAAACATCTGAAGATGAGGACTCTACACTGATTCTGGCCAATCACATCTGTTTTTTGTTCACTTTCATAGCATATTGGATAATAATAAGAATATCTAAGTTATAAAATAATTGCAATGGAAACATAACATGCCGATGAATTAAACAAATAACTAATATCTAACATCGACTGATTACCGATATATCGTGCCTAGTTTTTCATCCTGAGCTCATCCCACAATCATGATGCTGACTGCCTGCTCCCACCTGCACTAAATACATGTGGTTCCTGTGGAAACCCAGTCCCATTGCATTCCTCTAATGCTGTGTTTGTAATCTTTATTATTGTTGCCGCCAGGCTGAAAGGCCGGGAAGCGGAGAGTATGTTTTTGCCCCTGTTTGTCTGTCTGTCTGTCTGTCCACCCAGGGGACCTCAAGGAGGTTCCACCCAACCTCCACCCAAAATGACAAAAATCGGCTCATGGTGGCGTTATAACAGTTCACTTCACATTTTGGCCTATTGCTCTTGAACTGTAGGTTGTACAATCAAAAACATTACAGCCTATATGGGCAGACTGTACAACCATACATTTAAAAAGCAATGTTAGGTTATATCAATGCAAATATTATGTGTTGTGTGCCATCTCAGTACACATCAAGATATCCATCAATGGTTTTGTATTGTGGTAGTGCTTGAATTATTTGGACTGATGGACAGACAAACCAACAGAGTTGCTTAGACTACGCAGCTAAAAATAACTCCAATGGCCTGCTTGAAGCTTTCATTTGGTCAAATTCCTCAATACATCAAAAGCAACAAGGAGGAGAAACACCTAATCAAAAGCAACTCAGGAAGCACACATACCTCTGATAGCTATTGCAATTGTCTTGGTAATAATGGCTCTTTATTGGAGCTGAAACAAGTTATCTCATGACACTTTGAATTGCATGAAATTATTATTATATAATAATTACGTATATCATTCAACATGTTGTTTTTCACTTTAATTGCAGCTCTCAAGCAAGTACCGTAGAGCCAAAATGCCCAAACTTTATATAACCAGTTGACTTCAGTTGACTTCATTGTTATGAGCAGATCATGTTTTGAATCTTTAATCAAAATCTGTCCAAAGTGTACTGAGCCATACTGAAAGTGTCAACTCATTAATGTGTGTGATCGATCAGTATGGTGGTAGAATTATGATTGCTTAGAATTTAATTCATCTTTAACCCATCAGCATCAACGTAGGCTGTCCACCCGTAGTGATGTAGTGGCAAATACAAAAGGTTATTGATAGTGCTGTATTACAGACCAGACCACATAACATGAGACCAAGTCAACACCGAGACAGAGGGGCAGTGAGACCAAGTCAACACCTAGACCATTGGTTCTCAAAGCGGGGTCCGCCCCCAGGGGTCCTGGGGGGGGGGGGGGGTACCAGGGGGGGGGGGGGTACCAGGGGGTACCAGGGGGTCACAATCATTTTAACCACTTTAACCATATTTTATACTTTGGCTATTCAAGAATAATAGATCTACAAACTCATAGTGCGGCACCAAATGCCATGCTATGAGCTTGTAGATCTACTATTTTAGAAAAATCCCTGGCACAAAATATTTTTAAGATTGGGGGGTCCGCAGCCAAATACATATCATTTTGGGGGTCCTTGACATGAAAACGTTAGAGAACCACTGACCTAGACGATGCTCGTTGGGAATAATGCCTGTTGTGAACATATGCCCCTCTGGTTATGCAATACCCATTGTACCCTTTGTACTCATCGTACCCGTTGTCAGAGTACTAAGTGCAGCACCTATTAACATAGTATACTTGGAGGCTGGTCTAGTTTGGCAGTATTATGACACCATACCATAATGACCCAAATATGGAGTCCAGGCTACTCTCTGACGTCAGTAATATGACGTTATAATGAGGGATTTTCAGATTTATAGATATCTTTGGAGAACTGCTGATCCGTTCGACTTCACACTGGGCACCGCACTCCATGTAGAAATGCAACATGATGAGCGCAGTGCGACCCTGTCGATCTCTCCAGCTCTTTAGTAAACACAACATACATTTTCAGGTGGGTCACCAATTTCACCCAATCGGAAAAAGACCATCCAGCATCAGTTTTATATTGTGTTCCAATTCCAATTGTATCTGCTCATTTATTTATTTTTTGCTTCAAAAAATATAAATTTTTGCTATATAAGCTCTCTCTGTCCATATTCTACACTGTCCTCTCTTGATTTGTGTTTGATATGATTTGAATCCATTTGTCTTTCATGCAAGTCACTAATGATTCCCTGCTGTATTACTACTATAACATTGTGAGCTCAAATTAACTGCTACCAACTATTTACATGGTTAAGAAGTAATCTATTTGTATTTGTTAATACTGTAATGTTTCCATAATTGAGGGCCTGCTCCAAAACATTGCTGTGTAATGAACACTATGACTCACTGGATTGTCATTTGCCACCATATTTGGAAATTCTCTATACCTAAATTGCTGTGTTTAGACATCTGTTTGGACAGAACAAAATAGGATACATCTCTGACACATACACAGTATCACCATTCCAAGGAAACATGAAAATGTGTGAAATGGTTATGTTATTGTAAACCACCCACACATTTCCTCCAATACTTTTGTTGGCGTCTCCATCTGAAGTTCAGGTCACTGTTCTCATCCTCTACCCTTTCTTCTTGATGTTTACAATCTTCTGTCCTACTTTTTGTCTCTCACACACACACACACACACACACACACACACACACACACACACACACACACACACACACACACACACACACACACACACACACACACACACACGTTTGTGTTACTATACTTGTGAGGACAACATTGTGCGCGCGCGCGCGCGCACACACACACACACACACACACACACACACACACACACACACACACACACACACACACACACACACACACACACACACACACACACACACACACACACACACACACACATTTTTGTTACTATACACTATACTTGTGAGGAGAACATTGCACACACACACACACCAATCCACATCCAACTCCACAAACGGAGGTAGTGCATGATATCCAGTGGTGGACGGTACATTTGAGTACTGTATTTAAGTAAATGTGTGTAATTTGAGTATCTACTTTACTTGAATATTTGTCATTTGTTGAAAATGTCTGGAAAATATCAGATTTTTTGGGGGAAATGTATCCATTTCAATACAGCAATGCACTAATATAAAAAACAAAATGTACTTTGTCATTTGTAATTCTGAATAGGCTACTTAAGTTTTTTTTTTTTTTTTTAAGCACGCACTTTTGAATACTTTTTTAGAAATCAATCACATAATTGATGCTCCTTAAATTTTGGTGGGTGCTATAATTCTGAGAGGTACCCTGCTACATGTGTTTTTCAGAATGGACATTTAAACTTGTTTTGAATACAGAATGAGATCATATCGATAAAATCAAGTACAAATTTGACTGAGAAACTTTCACTCGTAGTTGAATAATATTTGACAAGGAGCATCTATACTTTCACTCAAGTACTGAAGCGGAGTACTTTATCCACCTCTGGCGATATCTGACTGTGAATCAGCGCTGCAGACAAAAGATGAGTCACACAGAGGGAAGAAGGGGAGAGAGAGAGAGGGGGAACAGAAAATGAAAAGAGATTACATGGGGTGAAATGGAGACTGAAGGACCAACGCAGCACATGGTGATAAAGTGTGTGCCTCTCTTCACAGAAAAGTCAAACAGCAGATGGCTGGAGTACAGCCGATAACAAGGGAAGTACCTTGTTCAATGCTCAGCACAGCAATTCATGTCCCCGTTTCCTGTGCCCTTTAAAACTGAGAATTAAGAGGGGATTTTTCATACAGGTACAAGAGAGATGTTCCGTGAAGAAGACTGTAATACAATACAATACAATACAATACAATACAATACAATACAATACAATACAATACAATACAATACAATACAATACAATACAACAAGAAGACCATAATAAAAAATAATAATACAAGACAACACAACAACAAGACCATAATAAAAAATTATAATACCAGATGTACAGTAATCAAGTGAATAAAATAAAATTATAGATAAAGTTAAAAGTAGGCCTTTATAATCAGCAAGAAGGCATACCCATCACTTGTCTCTTTTACTTGTCTATGTACATTCTGCACTGTGCAAGTAACATTTTCAGCAGCTGCCCATAGGATTCATGCAGTTTATGTTTTATTTAGTTCACTTTTTCACCCTTATTTTTCGTCTTGTGCTTTTATTTTAGTTTTTTGACCGTGTCTTTGCTCGGGGCTCTGACAGTCGCAGGGAATGACTTGATGTGGTTAGATTTCACAAGAAGTTGTTCTATCCCCTGTCCTCAGAGTTCCTTAGGACTGGTGGTGCCCACAGCAGACACAGACACCACCAGCCTCGTAGAAAGAGTGTGGAGAGTCTACTCGGCTCTCTGCCTATACTTTTGTTGTCCCTCTAGGGCCCTGTGTATTTCGATAGATGCAAATTTTAGGTTGAAAAGAGTTCAGTGAAAGTTCCATTGTCAAATCTGTGGGTGTCAATTTTAAAATTCTCCAGTTTTTCAATGTCAATTTGTGTCTGTTATAATTACCTACATTCACTCCAAAAATAAAAGCAGTGGGCCAATATTAACCCATGTTTCAGAAGTCATTTATGTCAAAAAGAAATACAGGCTCCTTTTAGGGTCATTTTTCCAGTCTCACCAGTACCCCTACCCAGTCTCCACTCACCAGTCTTGGGCCTGTCAGCACGATAAAGCAGTGGAGCAGAGAAGTGTGACCGAAATTACACGTTTCTGACAAATGTCAGGCGAACATTTTCTACAAGTGCAATGAATTGCAGACCCATGTGTAAACAATCAGATTAGATATATGAGCAAATAGATATGCCAGCGGTTACAATGGGGTTGTCAAAATAATTTGTTACCGCCGGCATATCTACTTGGTCAGACATATTTGATCCGATTGTCAGTGCTGCTGCTGCACAATGGTGGTTTGACATGCGTCATGAGCTGGCATAAAATGTCACGCATGTATGGTCATAATCTGAGGTGAGATGAGTTCAAGTTGCACAGCTGGGGTCTGTGTCTATGGTTTTGAATCAACCTGACACATTTGGCTAACGGTGTTTGAAGCCTGACTGAATCCAGCCAAAACATCTACATACCTATTCGGTTCCCAACTCCATTTAGGGATAATATGATGCATGCAATTGGGGGATGCAGGATAAAAGCAGGATATTTTTATATATATTTTTGTTACAAGTACTTTGAAATATTGCCTACATTTTTTCAGGGACTCTGACTGAATGAACAGTATAGCATACAGGCTTATACAGTACATTTTGTCCAGATTTGTCCCTTTGCAGAGTGGAAAGGCTTAAACAGACACGCTGCCTAGAGCCTGACCACGACTTGATTAGCCAATCATACCGACCCACAGGAGACCGTTTCCAATAAGGTCCTGTTCCTTTAATCGAGAGCTCATTCAATCATGGTCCCTTGTGGGTGGTTGTACAGTAGCATGGAACACTGGCAGGCATTAACATGAGCAAGCCTTTACCATCTTTTTTGCACAAATTGCTCAGCAGACATCTGAAATGAAACCATATGTGAAAAACCTGAGTCTAAGAAACACATGTTCTGTGTATTTGCGGTGGAGATGCAATTATTCATTCATTGTTCATCAAAGAGAAATGGGTTTTGTTTGGATTTGATATATGGGTAGCTTGTCTGCACAGTATGTTGACTTTCTGAAATGTTATCACTGTAATTTTTTATTCCTTTGAAGTCATTGGTTTAATTTTGTGCAGTGATGATAGCCATCATGGAATTCCACCACAATATGTATTCTGTGATAGTGATGCACAACATATCGCTTGCTCAACTAAACAATATCGCCCAATATTGCTTAACTTTCTGATGAGACATTATTTATGTTCTGACAACAGGTGTTGCCGGAAAGATAGCCCTTTTTAAGAGAGTGCTCTTGATCAATCTGCTTTATTTTCTTAGAATACAATTAATACTAATTTTATCTACTATGTTTTGGCAAAAGCCATCTCATTTTTGCTTTGTAGCAGGTTTGTAACAAGCATTTCTCATTTCTGTTGATGATTCTATGCTCGCCTTCTTTTCTCTTCCCATTGGCTGCCACACGTTTACTATAACAATTACTTTTATTTTCACCCTCTGAGAGGGGGTATTGTTTAGTATCTGACAATGAATAGGCTACAGTAGAAGTGTGAACAGTAAAATCCTCAGTGTTAATTTAACTCTCAGTGTACACATGTAACTAAATGGGGTCCATTTGTCTCAATCTCAAAATTACAAATGAACACTTGAGGATTTTACTGTGTATGTGTGGCATGCTTGAAATAACAGAATAAATACTTGTGCATGTCAAAATTAAGCATTACAATTACAGTTTATTTTCTTTATTTTTTTCTTATTTTTTTATACTGTATTTATCTATTTGGGGTCTTGTCTGCTTCATAGTAAATGATGGAGAGTACTGGAAGGATAGGGAAATGAATAAGTGTGTATGAAATTATTTTACAAAAGATTAAGTACTTTGCATGATTAGAAAGAAACTGGTGGCGGAAATGGCTTAACTATCAGCAGTGCTGGGTTTTGGGGGTTAAAAGAAAAAAAGTATGTTTACCAAATGCATTAAGAGTCTTAATTGCAACAAAAAAGGCATTGGGAGTCACTGGAAGTTAGTATTCCCACAATGAATGCTTTCCATGTGGACCAGATACACATCCACCCACATAACAGTACAGTACTGTACGTATCCACTAGCTTCTCACCCTCTACTCATACACTGATAATGCTCTCCTGCCCCCTTGCGTTTCGTCAACGATTTATCACAATGATTTGATACAGCACTATAACAGGAGCCTGAGGCTTCCTGTCTTTGGATAAGATATGCCATGATTTAGCCTGCACCGATACAAAAAAAAGTAAAAAATAAATCTGAGACCTAGGAAAACCTGGTGGTTTATTGATTTACTTCCAGGGGAGCTGTAAAGGCCCACACGCTGACACTGTGTTGACCTTGAAACCAGTCATTACTCAGCTGATGAGGAAGGAAGGAGAATTCATTCTCTCCCTGCCCTCCAGCAAATACCCCTGTGTGAACTTCAGGACCCACAATGAAGGAAGGGCTTTAATCAAGATCTTTTTAGTGAATCAGTTTTGAGTCAGTTGGGCTTTAAGTCAGACCATGAAGAGTTGGAACTAAGACCAGAATCAAAGATATAGGCCTATAGAGAATAGTATAGGCCTGCCTTACTTAGCATCACGTTATCAGTTGTTACCAAATGTATGTGTTAAATAAATGGACAGGACATAGCAATAAGCATGCAAAAATCAATATTTACAGAATTTGATTACCTGTTATCAGAATATGTCCATATTTATTTTCATATATTTCACATTTCTACTGCATAGTTGTTTTTGATTATAGTCTGCCACCTAGTGGCAATAGTAATGTACTCACCACACCATTAGTCTTCAAGCACTGCATGCTTTTTCTTCATTATTCCATTTTTGTTGATGTTTTGTTCATAATTAACAAGCAATAAAGCAACTCTTTGCTTTTGCATTTATCCTTGTATGTGATGAACCTTAGAATATGTCAGTACATTGCTGTTAACATTTGTGGTATTTGCACTACTGTACTACTAGAATTGTTGCAGTAATGTGTTTTGTTTTGGGGGCCCTGAGCAAGACGGATATGTTTCCACCCACACGTATGCAAACTAATTCAAAGGAAAAAATAAAGCAAACAAATTTAATCTGTTTACTTGCAACCTTAATTTATATATATTACATAAACAGATTAAGAATGGCTATGCATTATAAATATAGACATTTGTAATGGTGGTGTTCTATTTCATCTGAAGCACATTCTAGCAGCTATTGTTAGGCTGTCACCAGTCTAAGATGGGTGCTCTTGTTTCTCTGGATGAATCCCAGTCCATACATTACTGCTTCAGTAAAGGAACTTGACGTTAGTAAACGGAATAATTTAACAGCCCTGAGGCAATAGACAGGTGTGATTTGAGGCTTTTACCTGTAGTTAAGGGAAGAAAGAAAATGTTTAGTCCCAATCTTTTATATTTATTAGACCACAGTTATTTAAACATATTATGATATTGCAATTTGTTTTTATATTAACTTCGGTTCTGTGTATCTGTCCCCATGCTATTTCCTTGTTATAACTGTACACCACATAACAAAATGGTCACATTAAAACAATAACTACTGTAGTCTTCTATGATGATCATTCATCTATTACTGAAGCTGCATTCTGACATTTTATTTAGTTTGTGTAAAAAAGGATGCATATCACCTTTTTTCCCCCAAGAGTTTATTAACCCCAACATCTATCACATACACAGTATACGATCATAAACCCAAGTTCACGTTTTACTGTTTAAAGATAAAACATTTTAATGCATTACCAGGTATTATATTGCAGTTAATTACATTTAGGCAAAAAGAACAAAACAAGTCCATCAACAGAAATGGTTGCCAGACACAACTCCCGCTCAATCCATCAATTTTATGGTTGAGTGAGATGAGGGGAGCCTGGTGTGTTATTCTGTTCATCAGTTTTATTATCTGTTATGCCATTGCACTCTCCCCAAATACTAGCCTTCACTGTGGGTGTTCAGCCTGAGCTGTGCCATTAAATCCTCTTAGGCTGCTCACACTTTCTTTTGCACACAGGCATGTATCCTTTTTTTCAGATTTTGTTTATTTTTTCTCTCTATTGCTCGTCCTCGACTCTAGTAAATTTACTTGAGTACTAATTCTCCAGCAATTTCTTTGAGTATCTGTACTTTGCTTGATTATTTGTATTTTTTTATACTTTCGCTCCACTACATTTCAAAAACAAATATTCTATTTTAACTGCACTATATTTTGTAACAGATCTACAGTACGAGCTCACATCACGTCATAATGCGACACGTTGTGAGCTTGTAGATCTACTATTTTCACTATTATTGATATTTTTTGAAAATTGTCAACATTTTAATACAGCAATGCATTCACTGATATTAAAAATAATATCAGTTTAATATCATTTGTACTTTTGAATACTTAAGTATTTTTAAAAGCAGTACTGTACTTTTGGATACTTACTGTAAGTATGTATTTTTAAAACCAATTACTCCGGAACTCAAGTTCAAATTTGACAGAGCAATTTCCACTTGTACTGTTAGATGAGTAAGTAATGTAAGTAGGTCGGAGAGGCTTATTGTCGGTATCAGGCAGAGCACAGGAGTCTATCCCCATTTCACAATGCGTCAGACCAGTGGTCCTCAAACATTTTCATGCCAAGGACCCCCACATTATGTATTTGGCCGTGGACCCCCCATCTGAAATAGTTTTGTGCAAGGGACCCCCAGAAGCAAAGATTTTAGTTGAAAATGTTCGCTTTAAAAATATACATATATTCATATATGCACACATTTTCAAGATTTTTCAAAAATAGCAGATCTACAAGCTTGTATATCTGCTATTTTTGAATAGCCAAAGCCAAGTGGTTAAAATGATTGTGACGCTATGTTACCTAATTTCGCTGGGGACCCCCTGGTACCCCCCCAAGGACCACTGGTGGTCCCCGGACCACTGGTTGAGAAACACTGCACCGCACCCAAGCCATGCTACTCATACACTGTATTGGCGGTGCCCGGGATCGAACCCATGACCTTGTGTGGTCCACCACTCACTTTAGTGTTGCTATGTCTCTCTCTCTTTCTCCCTGTTTAATGAGAGGCCTGTAAACACAAGAATATGTCCACTCTTTAGTTCAAGGTACTCAGGTGCTTTATTAGGACATTCATCTCGGCCATAAAACCCAGTGTTCCTATCATTTGTTTTGTTGGTCCTCTGCAGTAAAAAAGGAAGCATGCTATAATCTCCTGCACTACGTGCAACATCAGTGACAGCCTCCATGTCAACTTATTGACAAGCATATTGGCATACAGTGTAAATGTATACTGTGTGTGTGTGTGTGTGTGTGTGTGTGTGTGTGTGTGTGTGTGTGTGTGTGTGTGTGTGTAATTTATGTATTTATACCGCTCACACAAACCATTATTTTTGCTCTGACATCATCGCAGCCAGGCAATTATATTTTCGTGGGTTCTAATGAGATGTGGTGTTTGTGTTTTTTTCCTGTTCATGCAAGATCTACCCTAGACTCACACACAATAATTGCTGTGAGGATTCTACTTTTTGTATGCTAATAATTACATGAGGGATAAACTATTTAACTATCACAAATCTACCATCACAACTGAATGGATTAATTTGATAGGCCTTTCAGTGGATTTATTGTAGTAGGAAATAACTCAATGTTAGTTCAGCACCGATATGGCTCTTCTGGTTTTGCTATTGACACAAAGCAGACCCAGCTAGAGTGCGTCTGCTGCATTCTGAATAACTGGAGTTGGATCTTTTGCTGAGAGGATATCATGACTGCCAGAACTAATCCAAATTGCCAATACATTTGAAGATTAACAGTTTTGATAGACAAAGCTATTGTTATTCAAAAAAATATTCCAAACCTCTCCAGATGGAATTACTTTTTATGATGCATGTTTAGTTTTATCTCTTTTTCCTGTATTGTATCCATTGACTATGGATATGATACACAGTCTGACACATTAGTGCCCCAGCATACAAGTGATAAGCTGTTTCATGCTTGTATGAGGATGCAACATGAGCATTTATCTAGATCTGAATAGGTGTATAGCTTTTGCTCATTTCAAAAATGCATCTTTCCAACTTGCACACTGTCACCTCTACTCCTGCATGTTTTACACCACTTTTCAGCCTTTTCTTCTTTTTCTTCTTCTTCTCATTGCTCATTGACATGCTAGCCCCATCTAGGAATACACCACAGAGACCGCTGCAAGGACAAAGACAACTCAACAGGATCGAGTGAATCAAAGCCATCAAACACTCAAGATGGCGGTCTATCAAAGCCTTGAGACTACAACTCGACAGCAAAGCACAAAAACAATGTTTTTAATAGGTCTTTTGTGTACTTTGTAAGCAGAGAGAGAGAAAGAAATACAATTTGAAGAATCCAATTGTGGTTGCTGTTGCTAGCCAAAGTAATTACATTTCTAACTAAGATATTTCTGCACATGGGTGGATACTTATACCGTTTAACAGATTGCTTTCATACCTGGCTCACTCTGGCTGAGATCTGCCAGATACTATGTATTCGGCCCTGTCCGTCCGTTCGTCTGTGTTTCTATGAGTCCGTCACTCCGTCAGACTGTGAGCAGCTAATCTCCGGCACCTTTGAACCCATTGGCATGAAACCTTGCACGCACACTCCTCATGGTGGTGCTATAACAGCGCCCTTCACGTTTGGCCTCTTGAACTGTAGTTCGTACAGTCAAAATTACATCCACACTTTTAGAAAATGCATAACTTTTAGGAAAGGAAGCTTTTGAAAATTACGACACAGTCATCCCTGTAGGTTTCCTAAATGGACCTTATCAGTCACGACGTGTCCTTCCTCATGCCTGTCACGTGTCACTTTTCCGCAAGCCAACAAACCATAGCTTCATTACCAATAGGTAATTCAGCATGAAGAACTACAGGCGTTAATATATGCTAATGGCTGTTGTGCAGTTAAATTCAGCATTTCATAATGCTACTACTGCCTACAAGCGCAGGAGGAAAGGTATTATTCAAGGGATTTGTGCTAATTCCTGCGGGGTGCCTGTAGATGTGCTTAAAAGGTAGGTAGTGTGAGAATTGTATTACCTGAGTGAAGAGGGGGAGAGATTCCAGAAAAAACGCTAATGCATGTGGACTATGTGACTTCTGTTTCATGGACACTGTTGTCAAAAGGCTGTCAATTGTGATATGCGTTTTCAGTCGAGTCTGCTAAATGTACAGAGTATTTCTGAAATGTTATGATTTTAAACATTTCAAAATGAAAAAAAAATTGTGTGGATGTAGCCTAAATGGAACTCTCTAATTAACTCAAATGAAGTGGGAGGATTATAAGCCATTCAAAACCAGAGAATGAAACAGACAATAGAGAAATGCACTGTTTTCTCTGTCTGTCAACTGGTGTTACTCAGCTTTCAGGCTCCCAAAATGGCATTTTTACTCCCTAAAACTGCTTAAGTAATGTGGGATCTTGCAATATAGCAATAGCCTATGCTTAAAGGGCAAGACCACTTTGGTAGAGGTTTGGATTGTGTATTTACCTTGCCATGATGTAACTCCAAAGGTGGACAAGAAATCAAAAATAATTGCTCCATTCATTAGAAATTGATAATTCAAAATGTGCTCCTCATTGACTTACATTGTACGGTAAAACAGCTCTCAAAGTCGCTCTTTAAGCACGTAAACGAACACGAACAAAGCTGATTCAGACAATATAGAACATCACCAAACCCAGTACCATTTTTTTTTTAAATAAAAATGCTAACTTCCTGCTGATTTTACTATTTGAAGATCCGGATCCGGATCCGCGAATCCAGTCCAGGTTTTCTTCTTAATAAAATAGCAAAATCAACAGGAAGTTAACATTTTTATTTAAAAAAAAAACAGTACTGGGTTTGGTGATGTTCTATATTGTCTGAATCAACTTTGTTTGCGTTCATTTACGTGCTAAAAGAGTGACTTTGAGAGCTGTTTTACCATACAATGTAAGTCAATGAGGAGCATATTTTGAATTATCAATTTCTAATCAATGGAGCAATTATTTTTGATTTCTTGTCCACCTTTGGAGTTACATCATGGCAAGGTAACTACACAACCCAAACCTCTACCAAAGTGGTCTTGCCCTTTAAGCAAGATTATTGCATTTTTTATTATTATCAAATATTATCTGTCTCCTAAAACTGTCACACCTGTTACAGTAGGGCAGACCCAATACTCTGAAAAGAAGATAACTTTGATAACATTATATTGTCCTTTGTGACAGATTATGAACCTGACCGTCTTGGCCACGTAATGCTAGAGTACTTTGAGTTTGACAATGACTTTATTGACATTGACTAAAACAATTACAGTATGTACTTATAGGCCCCACATGATCAAAATGATAAAAACGCAATAAAGCTTCCGTTGCAGTCCTTAAAAGACGTGATGATTGAGTGAATGATTGCGTTTGTGTGAAAATGTGTACAATATGTGAGCTGCTGAGTGCACAGGGAGGGATGCGCATGGGAGAGTCTCTGTGGGAGATGTGTGGCTGTGCCTTCCACACAAGGGAGGAAGAAGACATGGGAAGTAAAAAATACAATACAACAAGTACTACAGAAGGGGGCAGCTGTGTTCCATATGATGTCTATTTAACGCTCCAAGACATACTATAGACATGGTTCCCGGGTGCCAGTTAGGACAAAGGAACAGTGTGAGCGTGCACATGTGCGGGTGCGTGTACGTGTGTACATTTTGCATTCGAAATACTAGGTGGATGCTATGGTTGGAGACGACACCAATGACGGCATTTGACTGATGTGTTTGTTAACTCTGGTAGAACTTTAATCCTCTGGATCAATTGTAATTATCTCACATTTACTTTTTTGTTTTGGTTAATTGGCTTTCTTCTTCGTTGAACAGCAAAGGCTTTTTTTGGGGGGGCAACAGAACCAAGATCAATGTTTTTCACACTGAGGCTACAATGCTGAAGCTGTTATTCAACACAGAGCACGGACAACTCTAGGATATTGCCACCGATTATTCACTTTCCCTCTGTCTGTCTCTCTCTCGCAATCACGCAAACACACACACACACACACACACACACACACACACACACACACACACACACACACACACACACACACACACACACACACACACACACACCCCTGTAGCGTGCACACATACTTTCTTTCTATCTCCCACGTAGACTTTTCTGGCAAAACCCAGCAAATAA
Source organism: Gymnoscopelus braueri (assembly GCF_963280865.1). Classification (NCBI taxonomy): domain Eukaryota; kingdom Metazoa; phylum Chordata; class Actinopteri; order Myctophiformes; family Myctophidae; genus Gymnoscopelus; species Gymnoscopelus braueri. Next base: position 30,076,329 of record NC_137604.1, on the reverse strand, counting down.
GTTCTAATTGAGGAGCAAAAATGGATTTAAAAAAGAAGCCTACCGACCGGCTTTTCAACACACTGGCAACGTCAAGTCCGTCCATTCAATCGCTTTAGAGAGGGAGAGCGAGAGAGAGAGAGAGAGAGAGGGGGGGAGAGGTAATGATAATGTACTTGTATAGCACTTTTCTAAACAAAGTTACAAAGTGCTTTACAGGCATGTTAAAACAAGCAATAAAAAAACAACCAAGCAATAAAAACAACATAATGGCAACAATATACAGCAGTAAAAGTGTCAATTAAAAGCAGATAGACCTAAGAAAAACACTTAACATACAGGTGTGTTTTCAGAAGAGATTTAAAAGAAAGCACCGATTGTGCTAGCCTGCAGCTTCTCAGGGAGGGCGTTCCAGAGCACAGGGGCCCGGACCGAAAAAGCCCGCTCACCCCGAGTAGCGAGGTTTGCCGTAGGAACGACCAATAGAGCCTTGTCTGATCCATAATCCATAATGTACTTAGGATCCTGTCCATGCCGGGCTTTAAAAGTGATGAGCAAAATCTTAAAAATCGCTTCTGGAGCTTACAGGTAACCAGTGTAGAGCAGCCAATATAGGAGTGATATGGTCACGCTTCTAAGTGTTTGTTAACAGTCTAGCGAGTTCTGATCTAATTGAAGTCGGGATACAACTTTTTTGCTAAGGCCGGAGTATAGGGAATTGAAGTAGTCTAGGCGTGAAGAAATAAAAGCATGAATGACTTTTTCGAGGTCAGAAAAGATTTGATTTTGGCATACTGCATTCCTTAGCTGAAAGTAGCAGGATTGGACAGTTATTGTTACCTGTTGTTGGTTGAAGGAGAGATTTGAATCGAATGCATGGGTTACATTGGAGGATAGTGTGCCAAGTTCTGGGTGGAAAGGGTGAGTGGTGTTTTGAGGTAAGGGGAGAGAGAGAGGGGGGAGATAGGGAGAGAGAGAGAGGGGGGAGATAGGGAGAGAGAGAGGGGGGAGGTAGGAAGAGAGAGAGAGAGGGGGAGAGGTAGAGAAAGAGAGAGAGAGTGCGTTATGGACTGTTTTTCTAACAATTAGATTGACATTAGAGACAGCTGTACATAATTGTTCAAATAAGCAACACATTGATGATTCCAGGAGGAGAGATACGGGAGAGCAGCAGATGGGGAGAGAGAGAGAGAGACAAAACAGGAGATGGTACCAGAAGGCTTTTTCTTTTCATTTTTTTTCGTGTGTCACTGTTGACCCGCTCCGCCTGCCCGCGATAATTGCGTCTGAAATCTTGACCGTCAACCCTCATATTTTTTGTAAAAGTTGTAACATGTTCAGGGAATGTCTAATGTGTTGATTGCGGTATTTTCCCTCTTTGTCTGTTTCCCTGGTAATAGCCACTACCGCATTTTTTGGTCCAGTTTTGTTAAGATCGAGAAGTTATTTTTATGTTTTTCTATTTTATTTTATTTTAATTCATACTTGCATGCCATCTGCAAGGTGTGTGACATTGGAGTTGATTCCTCCTTTTCCATAAAAGAATAATAAAATACAGCAACAAAAATACTCCTTGGAATACTTGAATTGAATTGAATTGATTCAATCAATTGTTAACTCCAGGCTGAATTATTGCAATTCCTTATTATCAGGCTGCCCCAAGTTACGAAAACTCTCTAGCTGGTTCACAATGATGCTGTGCATGTATGACAAGAACGAGGAAAAGAGATCACTTTTCTCCCATATCGGGTTCTCTGCACTGTAAAATCCAGAATGGAATTTAAAATTCTCCTTGTCACCTATACAACGCCCTTAATGGTCAGGCACCATATCTTAATGAGCTCAGTGTACCGTATTGCACCACTAACACTACGCTACTAGTATATGGTTCCTAGAATCTCTAAAAGCAGAATGGGTGTCAGAGCTATCAGGCTCCTCTCCCGTGGAACCATCTCCCAGTTTTGGACAGACATCCTCATTATGTTTAAAACTTTCCTTTTTGATTAAGCTTATAGTTAGGGCTGCCTGGGACGATCCCTTATGCTGCTATATGCTTAGATTGCTGGGGGACTTCCCTAGACTCACCGAGCTCCTATCTCCTCTCCCTATCCACCTGTCCACATTCATGTCCCATCAAGTCATGTTGCTAACTTGACTTCCGATTGCTATGCTTTCTTGTCTCATAGGCTTCCATGAATTGTGATTACGGTTTCCATGGACTATGGTTGTGGACTGCTATTATAGTTATATTGCTATTATTATTGTTGTTGCTGTGCATCTCTATCCCCCTCTATCTCTTTCAACCCAACCGCCAATAGCAGAAGGCTGCCCACCTAGAGCCATGTTCTCACGTTAAAAGGGAGTTTTTCACCGCCGCCAAGTGCGCGCTATTAGCGGAATTGTTGGGTCTCAACCTGCTCTATGTGTAAAGTGTCATGAGACAACTTCTGTTTGATTTGGCACTAAATAAATAACATTGACGTGACTTGATTTGAAAGGAGACCTTAAAGAGGCACTGATATGGTTCTTTTTCTGTTTTTATGTGTCTAGAGTTGACATTACTCCTTTAAACCACCTGGTGTGATTAAAATATGCAAGGATGTCTTCCCTGCGTATTTTTGTTTCTATTTGTAACCTGAAAGCTTCTCTGTCAAATGAGCAAATAGACCAGATGGGCAACATGCTATATTTGACCTAAAGGAGCTTATATCAATTGACAACACTATCCAATACTGTATATCCAATGCTTAATTTATGCAAATTAAACAAACTCACAAGCATCGAGGATGCGTTGTGAGATATGTATGATTATCTATACAAAATAGATTATCAAAAGAGTAGAGGGGGACAAAAGGAAACAGCCAAATAACAAAACAGCAATATCAAATATTCATACATGTATACATACCTTACATATGTAATATAAATGCAATCAAAATACAATCAAATTTCAGGCAGAGTACCTTAGCCTCTTAACAGCCTATAAGAAATAGTAATTAAATATGTATGGGTGGTCCTGGGCGTGTCCATATAAAAACAACATTTATTAAATAATAATAATAATAATAATAATAATAATACAACAATGATAATAATAATAATAATACTACAACATGAAAAATTATAGTCTTCCTCCATACAGTATATGATAATAAATGATCATTAGGAGAAAATAGGGCTGTGGCACTGCCACTTTAAGACAGTGTGAGATGTCATGCCCACTAGCTGTGAGGGCTTCTCTGAGATACAAATTAGTGTTGTTTTCTGTTGGAAAGATGAATTTGTCTGCTTCAGGAAACAGATGTGCTCTCGAGCTGTTATGCAGCGAAATTACTGTAGGCCTATATGCATTTCCAATGGGGCACTGAAGTAACAAAGATGACTATGAGTCTAATGGGTGCAATATGTTTTTTTTGCACCACTGACAGTGGATTCTGAAGTAACACTTACATCATGAATGACTCATTTCACATGTATCCAACATCTTTTTCACTGTCTCACTGATTTCCTTTGTGTAGGACTCTATCCTATAATGTTGCATTCAGCTGGTATCAATACATCATTTTAATTTGGTTTCCAGCATGTCGATCTACCAGATTCAGAAGAATTAAGTCTGTTCATGTTGTAATCTGTAATGAGATACAGAAGTTATGACGGACATTAAAGCACACATTAACAGCCAGGAACCACAAAGTGTTAAGCCTACTACCATTTATCCTGCTGTGGCCAGACCCAGCTGTCTGTTTCCTGTCGATTAATGATGTGCACAGCACCTGTTAGAGAATCCTAATTGGTACTCTCTATAGGAGGGACAACTATGCAGTAATATCTTGTGACATATGCACACTCACATACAGGCACAGGCACCGTAAGTGCTATGTATGGCAGCCACACAGGGGAGAGAGGGAGCTAGATGGAGAGAATTTCTGAAAGGAGGAGAGACGTCAAACTCCAGGAAGAAGATAGGAGCCAGGTTGTATATTTCATCATAGTGCCAAGGAAGCCACTTCACACAATTAGTGATGCACATTCTATGATAAAGCGTCCGAGGTCTTGGCGTGGCTCTTGTTTTGACGACCATGCAATTTAGATAGCATGTTATTTAGACGTACAGATTATTATTTTTGATAGTATATTGTTTAGACGAGGGGTCTTCAACAGGGGGTCCGGGACCCCTAGGGGGTCCTCAGAGTTACTTCAGGGGGTCCGCCAAATCTTTGTGTGATGTGATTATTTTTTTTAGCGTAACCACTTGAACCCTAGCATACCTTTTCTGAAGAGAACCTAAGCCAAAAATAGCCAATCTACAAGCTCACAACGCCTCGCGCTGCGAGGCGTTGTGAGCCTGTAGATCGGCTATTTTTGGTATAGAGGTATAGGTGTAGAGGGGAAAAAGAGCAGACCAAGTAAACAAAAAAAGTTGAATCTAAAACACAATTGTATACAATATAGTGGGGGTCCCTGCTTCATCTCTCTCTCAGCAAGGGGGTCCTTGGCCTGAAAACGTTGAAGACCCCTGGTTTAGACTGATGCTGGGTTCTTGGTTTACCATGTGATCCTAGTTTACTGAGGCACTACACTGTCTCTCTGCATTCGATGTATGTGTTTACCTTGCTTATTGGAAGTCGCTCTGGCTAAATGCCTAAATTGTAAATTGTTGTATATGACTGTACGTGCATTCATCCATACTAAGAAATTCATTTGTTTTAACTTTTATTCCATGTTTTATTTAGTAAACAAGTAAAAAGTGCTTTATATGATGTGTGTAAACAATAGGAACAGGACATGGGAAATGACCCATTTAAGAAAGGCTGTCATAGATGCTGGTGATATTCATAAAAGCTGATACCTGGGAGATACCTTTTCTAGTAGCTTGGCTAGAAATGGCAACTAAGGGTGCGTTCGGAAATACAGCACTGAGCGCACTGGCCAATACAAACTAATAGGCGAGTGCGCTCCGGTGTGCAATATCCGAACGCACCCTTAGAGATCATTTTGTAGTTATTGAGGGCAAGAGGAACCAGTTTAGTTATTTGCAGGGCTGAATAACAACACAGAATAATTGCATGTTTAAAATGGATGGCAAGGTATTGAGATTTATATTAATACATACATTTTCTTGAACAGCAGAATCACAAGACTTCTTTGAGCAGCTTAGTTGGGATATTGAAGCAGGATAAGAACTTCACCCAAGAGATGGTGTCTGTCAACGAGGGTCTCAAGTTAAATTACTGCAAAATTGCTGAAGGAGGCAAAACAACCTGGGGAAAAACATCAGACAAGATAATCTGGCACCTAATATTCTCTGCCTTTGCCAGTAAAAATAAATAAATAGTAAATCCGACGGGGAAGGACTGAATTTACAGTATACCATGGCCACTTGTCCAGCAAGACATTTTGTTTATTTGTTGTTTTGCGCTGGTTATGTTGGTGTGTTGGTTATTTGCGGAATAGTTATTTTTATTTTATTTGTTGCCCTGGTACAAAAGGGGGAATGAATTAACAAATTACAAAATACACAAATGTCGGTATCGGTTATCGGGCAAATTGGTATTTTAAACATTGGTATCACCCCATAATTTCCATATCAGTGTGTCCCTAATCATGTGCTTGACTTTACTGTTCTATGTTCCCTCACTGAAGCCTATTTGTGATAATTCTTCCTTTTTGAGTTTGTACAGTATTTAGTTACAGTTGACATATTGAACTTGGTTGGTTGAATATGATATGTCACACTGTTGAATCACTGTTAATCCATCCCTATGACTTTGTCCCTGGTTTTCTCACACACATAATGATCCATCCTGCAACACAAGAAATCATGGCAGGCAGCTTATATGGTGCTCTGTTTCAGCGGGGCATTATAGCACATTTCAGTGTTGATTTAAAGAGCCATGTGTGTTGCCAGCAGTAACACAACACAGCTTTCAGTGGAAGATAATGGAGACCAGTGTTTAAGTGGTGCTGAACTAACCAATCAAATCCTACCCAGACAACCAAAATGGCAGCAGGTGCTCCATCTGCTGTGTTGTCAAAATACGGTGAAGCACAACTGTCACATTAAGTATCCAATCAGAGCTTTGAGGTGATATTCTGGCACACATACTGTACATTACTGATAAGGTTGAGGCCATTATGAGGCAGTAATTTACCTCAAGTCAAAAGCATTTCTGTCATTGCTCATGATATACAGTGGATGTATTCCAATTTGCAAACCGTTTTGTCTGTTTTTTTCTTATGCAACTTAACAGGCAACCAAAATACACCAATACATGTCAAAGGGAAGTCTTTGTGTGAAGGACCACTAAGCAGCTCATAGAACACAGTGTGGCTTTGTTGTGGACAAGGCACATTCCAGTGCATAGCTGGCTGAGCATCCCGCAAAATAAAATATAAAAACTTCACAACCAGTGTTATTTTACACAGCTGTTCCTGCATGCATGTCCGTGTGGAAATTTAGCCTGGTGACGCGAGGTTAGCTTTATAGTTGTTCGGGTACAGATACCAGTATCGGAAAAGCTGACGATACTGCCTAAAATGCTGGTATCGGCAACGGTGAGTATGGCGGTCTATGCCATTCCTATACCACGTAATTTATCACATGATTATATTTCATTTACTGTAATATTTTGAATGTTTCAGTTGATGTTGCATGACAGTTTTGTACTCTTACAAACACAGTAACTCTGAGAGTGTACAAATGGAACCAAATGGACCCTTACGGGTCCATTTGGTTCCATTTGTACACTCTCAGAGTTACAGACCCTGTAAGGGTCCATTGGGAACCCGCTCAAGGAACACTGAACCCCACTTTGAGAACCACTGTCCTAAATTAATTTTTAAATTGGTATCAGAGCGGTACTCAAGTTATGGGTATCGGTATCGGGAAGGAAAAACTGGTATCTGTACTTCTCTAGTTAGCATGCATGCAGTAGGGCGGGCCCCCTAGTGGCCTAGTGGCCTACTACGCTTGTGCACCATCTACAGGGAGCTGCAGGGAGTACATGTCCCCGTTCACATCAGCGGGCTGCTGTGGAAAGTGAGGAACTTCATTCTTCAGGTTCCTCTGGGTTCACATCAGCGAGGAGTCAAGGACCATGATCGAGGTCGAGGACACAATTGTTAAGAAGTCAAGACCAGTGGTGGAAAGTAACCAAGTACTCAAGTATTGTACTTAAGTAACATTTTGAGGTATTTGTACTTTACTTGAGTATTTCCAATTTCCAATACTTTTACTTCTACTCCACTACATCTCAGAGGCAAATATTGTACTTTTACTCCACTACAATTATTTGAAAACTTTAGTTACTAGTTACAGATATAAATGATTACATTATAAAACATACATTAACCACTTTAGTCCTATTTTATACCTAGGCTATTTGAAAATAGCCGATCTACAAGCTCACAACGCGTCGCATCGCGACGCGTTGTGAGCTTGTAGATCGGCTATTTTCAAACATTTGAGTACTTTTACTTTTGGTACTTTAAGTATATTTTGATACCAATACTTTTGTACTTTTACTCAAGTCAATTTTGAACTCCGGAACATTTACTTGTAACAGAGTACTTCTACATTGCAGTATTGATACTTTTACTTAAGTGCTACATTCGAGTACTTTTTCCACCACTGGTCGAGACATATGGCTCACTGCTTGGTTTGGAAGATGCTTCGTTAATGGCCGCAAGCCAACGCTCTACAGAGGGTGGATAAAACAGCACAACACCAGGACTGAACTGCTAGCCATGCAGCGACCTCTACACACAGACGGTAGCAGGATGAAGATTATGTCATGCTTGCTTTCCCAATCACCATCAACAAAGGTCAGGGACAAGAGATTGAATGAGTTGGCATCCACCTGTCTCAGCCTGTGTTCACTCATGGTCAGCTCAACACTGCCTTCTAAGAGGAGAGAAAACCCCCAGTGTAAACATTTTTAGTCTGGGTGATGAGGAGGGAATAACTGACAACATTGTTTATAAGTACCTTCTTTAATTGTCTGTAAGTGATTCATTCGAACATATGTTTTTAATAAGTTTGTTTTGATTATAAAATGCATTCATAAATCTTTATTTTTGAGAGGGGCACGATTAGGGTGAAAGGAGAGACAGCATTTGCCTCTGTAATTAGTTGATTTGTGAAAGCTTTACATACAGTATTGTGTGTGTGTGTGTGTGTGTGTGTGTGTGTGTGTGTGCGTGTGCGTGTGCGTGTGCGTGCGTGCGTGCGTGTGCGTGCGTCCATAGGTTGCTTCCACTCAGCGATTGAGTCCATAATCAGGTGTGTGGCCTGCACAAATTGGATCAAATTATGTATATAAAGTATATAAATACAAATCATTGTGTGCCAGCAGTTCTCCAGAACCAGAGGTGCACCACAATTACATGCAATGTCAGTGTATAGGTTAATACATGCAAATTAACGGATGAAATGACGGGTGTCGCGTGTGAATGACATTATAGGACGCGCATGGTGTGCATCGCCTACAAATGACGCAAAATGCCTCAAATTGACGCAAATGCTGCGCGTTGCCCTTGTATGACGGAAAATGACACAAGTGATGCAATACAAAAGGTGGGCATCACAGGCGAATGAAGCGAAATGAAGCATATGACGGGCACGCGGGAATGGGCATGCACTGCATTAGCACAACTACACAACACAAGCTCAATTTCACAACACAACTACTGTAACATAAATACACAACACAACATCAATGCAACTACAGAACTCCAACACAACTTCCATACATATATACACAACACTAACACAACACCAACAAACTACACAACATCAACGCAGCTACACAGCATCAACACAACTGCACAGCACCAACACATCAACACAACTGCAAAGGTCTTAATGCATCTAGGACATTTACACACACAGACACACACACACACACACACACACACAATTCAATTCAATTCAAAGGGCTTTATTGGCATGAGAAAACATACGTTTACATTGCCAAAGCAGAAAGCATAATACAACAATACAGCAATACAATCAAAACAAAAAATATGTACATTTGAAAGTCAGAATCTTCAATAGATCAATTTCTATGTACCAAGATCACTGGGTGCAGTTATAGTGCCGGAATATACCCAATGATTAGTCTTTAGGGTGGTTGTGTTCCGTTTGATATCCTTTTCCTATCACAGCAACTCACGAATCTTGCTGCTGTGTTTGCACATTGTTGTACTTCGCCCAGCAGATATGGGAGTTTTTTGTCATTGGTCATGTTTTCAAAATCTCCGTGTGTGGTTGTAATCTGTGGGAAGTATGTGTCTCTGATGTCTTGGTACAATGGACAGACGGTTAGGAAGTGTAGCTCGGTTTCCACTTCATTTTGTGTGCAGTGGGTGCATAGTCTGTCTTCTCTCGGGATACAGGTCTGCCTGTGACGACCTTTCTGTATCGCAAGACTGTGCTCACTGAGTCTGTACCTAGTTAAGATTTGTCTTTGTTTTGGGTCAGTCACGGTGCTCAGGTATTCTGCCACTGCGTATTCTCTGTTTAGGGCCAGATAGCATTCTAGTTTACTCTGCTTTTGTGTTGCTTCTTTCCAGTGTGTCAGGTAGTTTTCCTTTTGCTGTTTTATAATTTGGTTTAGTCCAATGGGTTTTCTATCTCGTGGCTCTGTTTGTGTTTGTGCCCGGAGTTCCAGGGCCAGCTGGCTGAGGGGGCATCTCTCTAGGGTTTCGCTGTGTGTGAGTGCCTTGTTATGGAGTGCATCTAGGTCGCTTTCTTTTAGGTGGTTGTAGAACTTAAGTGCTCTCTTTTTTATTTTGATAATTAGTGGGTATCGTCCTAATTCTGCCCTGCATGCATTATTTGGTGTTTTTCGCTGGGTACGGAGAATGGATTTGCAGAATTCTGTGTGTAGGGTCTCGGTTTGGTGTTTATCCCATTTTTCAGGGTCATGGTTTGCTAATGGTCCCCAGATCTCACAACCATAGAGGGAAATTGGTTCTATCACAGAGTCCAGTATTTTAAGCCAGGTTTTAATTGGGATGTCTATTTTGATGTTTCTTTTGATAGAATGCCCTTCTTGCCTTGTCTCTCAGGTCCTTTACAGCTTGGTTGTAGTTCCCTGTGCTGCTGATGTTTAGGCCAAGGTAGGTATAGTTTTTTGTTTGTTCTAGTGGGATTGTATTTAGGAAAAATTGATGGTTTTGGCGGCTGGATTTTTTTTGATGTCTGGGAGAATTTGTGTAGGAGATCAAGTTGCTGCTGTAGTCCTTCCTTGGTTGGAGACAGCAGCAGCAGGTCATCTGCAAAAAGTAAGCATTTGATTTCTGTGTTTGCCAAGGGGATGCCTGGAGCTGTGGACTGTTCTAACGTTTTTGCTAATTCGTTGATATATATGTTGAAGAGTGTTGGACTCAGGCTGCATCCCTGTCTATCTCCTCGGCTTTGGGGGAAAAAGTCTGTGTGCTTTTCGCCTATTTTAACTGCACACACACACACACACACACACACACACACACACACACACACACACACACACACACACACACACACACACACCTTGGATAACGATGAATGCCTGATAATCTATTTGTCGTGTTCTTATTGTCTCCACCAGGCCGAAAGGCATGGCGAGAGAGTATGTTTTCGCCCCTGTCCGTCCGTCCGTCCGTCCGTCCGTCCGTCCGTCCGTCCGTCCGTCCGTCCGTCCGTGTGTCCTGTCTGTGTGTTAGCAGCTAATCTCTGGCACCGTTGGCCCGGTCGCTCCGAAACTGTGCACACACACTCCCTGGATGCCAATTCAGAACCTCTGGCCCAATTTTTTCACATGGGCCTGTTATAGCGCCACCAGGAGGCCGATTTGTGCAAAACCCTTTTTTTTTTACATTACTCCTACAGATTTTATCCAAACGTCATGCAAATCGGTACACAGTATCTCTATAGTCATGTGATCAACACAAATCTGTCCGATTTCCCATATTCCATCCTCATTGCCTATGGTTGGCTTCCAAAGTTTGCAGGATTGGTCCGTTTTGAACAAAAAGCCTCAAACTATGGACGCAGCTTGCTATTTCCGTGAATTTTCACACGCACATTCCCACTAGGCCGAGGAAGAAATGCCACCCTTTTCACATTGGCCTGTTATAGCGCCACCAGCAGGTCTAATTTAGCAAAACAAATTTTTGGAACAAAATGCCTCAAATCATGAATGCAGTGTCTGATTGCCGTGAAAGACCTAAGAATAAATGGCACCCTTTTCACAATAGCCTATTATAGCGCCACCAGGAGGCCACAATAACGTACCTGACCTGGCGGAGACCTGTGCTCCGAGGAGCACTTTTTCTAGTTTGTAATGTTTCTTTCCTCCATAGACTGGTAATATTCTCACTTTTTCACTGCCGTATTATTTTGCAAGTGAAGCAAATTGAAAAGACTTTAGTAGATATTCAATACAAAACAGGGCTGCAATAATCTGTGTAAGAGTCTGTCTTTGGGACCTCAATAAAGATGTTTATTTATGGATGGACGCCACTGAACAGAACTTTGCAACAATGTTGCAGATTAAATGACAGTGCACATCATAAAGAAGTCTGCACAACTCAAGGTTATGAGGCCTTGGATGTAGATTTGTTTTCTCCCGCCATGCTCTTTTGTCCTTCAGGTTTTATTAGGTTTTAGGTTTTATTAGGCACTACAGAAACAGTTTTAACCAACACAACAACAAGCATACAGTGAGATTGTAAATTTGCTGATGTTCCAGCAGTTAAAAGAATGCAAGAAAGCTTCGTGTGAATGACACCTCTGCTCTGCTGTAAAAGAGCTGGGATACCACGATTCTTTTTTTGCCAGGAGTAGTAGCCTACAGTTCATGTCTTGTGTCCTAAAAGTGTCCTGATACAATGGTGTAAATAAAACAATACAATACTGTCTATATACAAAATTGTTACCATTTACCAAGGCCCACTCCACTCCAATTATTTGCCAATGATTCTCCACTCCTTGCAACATGCAACTACTTGCAACTACTTGCAACCATTATCCCCCATGGCAGTTGCAAGGAGTTGCATTGGTGCGGTCGACCTTAAAACTGTTTTGTAGCAAGGAAACACTCTAATTCTGAAGTATTTCTGAGCCCTCGTGGAAAGTGAGTGGCAATGCCCCCCCCACATACACACACATATTTTTACATCACAAATCCACTCTGTGAGCTTTGCATCTTCTGTGAATAAAGTATGGGAAGTCACATACCCAATCTTTAAATTGGGCCGTATCATTGCAAGAGCTATACATGTAGCAGAGCTACAGTATACATGTAGAAGAGCTACAGTATACATGTAGCAGAGCTACAGTATACATGTAGAAGAGCTACAGTATACATGTAGCAGAGCTACAGTATGTGGGCTGATGCTGCATCACCAAGTGAAGTTAGCTGTTTTTCTTCGACGTTATGTTTATTTCATTGAAAGTGAAAACTGATGTTGAAAATTATTTGTAGTTTGAAGATTAAATGTGTACATATAACAACTATAACAACTTGTGACAGAATATTATGTGTGTGAGAGAGAGAGAAAAAAAACACCATTTCATATTTTCCTTCACATCAAAGTAGTTTTTCTTGAGTATTAAATGTATAGGGTAACCTAATGTATCAGCATACCTTATGGTCTAGCAACCATTTCATTTCAGATTTTCATTCTTCAGGGCTTCCTGTAGTGCAGCAAACACATTTGTACAGTTGTACCGCAATCATGTTCACACAGTGGTTTGGACCTTCATCCTCTATTTAATGAAATTACCCCTCCACACACGGCTGCACCCATTAATGCCTGTATGGGCTACCCGGACGCCATCCAATAAAATTATATAACACTTAGGTTAATGTAGTGACTGTACAGTACATGACTTCACCATTTTCAACAAGGACTGAGGTAAGCAAAAAATGCCTTCATTCTGCTTGTAATCACCTTACCATGGATTATAAAATTGGTGAAGCTATACATTAGGTAATTTGACGACATTATTTGCTTAAACATACATTTTGCATCCTGTATAATGATTATACTGTACATGTAGTTTGTGTGTGTACGAAGACAAACAACCTCCCACTGCATCTCTCAGGAAGGGACTGCACACTCCAAAGATGATGGACAGGACACAGAACTCAGTTAATGCTTCATCTTTTATTTTGAGCGACGCGTTTCGCTGTGTTGGCTTCGTCAGGTTCTATTATATACATAGCACCTGACGAAGCCAACAAACAAGCCGTAACAAAATTTTAAAACTATAGGCACTAATAAGCTACAAGCCTCTGCCTATACCTTTTCGATCAGGCTAAAAGAAAATGCTTTTTGTAATGTCTCACTGTGCATTGTTCAAAGAGCATCGAAATCGAAATAAACTAATCATTAATTCATTTATTCATTCAACAAGACAGCAAGTGAAGACGGTATGTCAACATGCTCATATGAATATGCTTTATGATACTTTGTAACCATTAAATGGTTTTTATTTAAGGTCACTTTTAACTGAAGTTGCTCATTAGGCTATTGAATTGCAAAGGTATATTGAGCTACCTCTTGTAAGATAATTCTATTTCTTAGTCTTGAAAAATAATGAAGTCTTTTGGTACCATAGTTTTAACAAGCCAGTTAAGGTTTTTAAAATGTGCAGGAACGAGATTTGTACAAGACTTCAAAGTAAATCCACTCTAATTAACTAGTTAAACTGCTTGCTCAGAGAAGCGCATATTTGATTAATGTTTTGCAGAGAGACATCAGTCCTCACCTGCACTCGGGCAATTAACCTTTGTTGACACTAACAATTTTGAGTATATGCAATGACATCCTAACTCTGGAGAGAGAGCGATAAAACAATATACTTATTTTTAAACCACATTCTCTCTTTGAAGTCATCCTTAGTATGGTTACTATTTCCATTAACCTTGTTTAGCATGTCACTGTCTGTGAAGCAGTTCCGTAATTCATCCATACGTTTTCATCCATAAGCTATTATTTATGCTTTAAAGGATAATATATTTTTTATATATTTGCAGACAATACAGTGACACAGTAGCTTCCCACATTTCAATAAACTTGTGCAGGCCCACACCCGCATTCCTGTTTCTATATGTGTGCGTATGTGTTTTCTTTTAATGATGATGGAACCATTGTGCCTCTTTGGGTCTGTGTTGTGACAATCGTGCATTCACAGATACATAAGAGATTCATTTCAGCGAGATTTCAGCATGTGAGAAACGTATTTATTAAATGTATGAAGGCAGATCTTCAGTTACTGTAAGCTTAAATTAGTTTTATACAGATACCAGAATGACTAAATGTGTTTCTTGATTGTCATTAGTTATCTGTGTGGCTAATTTTCATTCCACAGTTAGTTTGACTAATGCTCTTGGGGAAAAGTCTTTGCATACTAATATCATCAATGTGTTTTAATGGAAATTAATCGTCACTTAACCACAGACCTTTTTTTGTTGTTGCTGTAATTATAACCTATTGTACCCTATGATCATGTGAAATAATTACCCATGGTTTCTTTCTAGAGACTTCTGTCATCATGTTTAACTCCACAGACAACCCCTGATTGTTAACTTAAGTCTACAAATGGACCTGGGGTATACAAATTACGCTGTAAGGGTAAATACTTACATTCTTTGGAAAACATACACTCAGTACACTTTACTGTGTATTTCATATAAAACAAACTTTGAACTCTTTGTCCTGTGTGAATCCAAACCTCTTTTATTAGAAATAATTGATATTATTACAGTCATTTAGCAGACGCTTTTATCCAAAGCGACTTACAATAAGTGTTTTCAACATAGGTAGGGAACGAAAACTACTAATCACCAGAAGTCTTTAGTGCATTTTCTGCAAAAACAAGCAACCAAGAGTATACCTAGCGCTAAGGTAAAAGTGCAATATATCAGCTACCTATTTCGTTAAACAGATGAGACAAAATAGCTAAATCAAATGAGCATGAGCTAAAACAAATAAGTGTATCGACTAAACAAGATCCAATAAACAATACAACAATAGAAAACAAGCGTTCGTACAACTAGTTAACAACAAGTAGGTCAGGCAGAGAGGAAGGGTAGTGTTTCCTGAAGAGGTGGGTTTTCAGCCTGCGGCGAAATATGGGCAGTGACTCTGCTGTCCTAACATCAGTGGGAAGTTCATTCCACCACTGTGGGGCCAGAACAGAAAAGAGTCGTGACCGTGTGGATCGGCCAGAAGGACCCTCCACATTATTCCAAACCTCGGGTGCTTAAGCTGGAGATGGTAGTATTAAAGGGGGCTGTCTATGGATCTTACAGGGGAAGACGGCCATACAGATAAGTCACTTCTGGAGGCATGAAGGATTGCTTTCAGATGGGAAAGTTCATTCTACATCTCATGATGAAATGCAATAGTGTTTTTTTTTTCCAATATCAACTTTGTTTGTGTTAAGTTATTAAAAGTCACCTGAACTTTCTATCTCTAAATCCAAGAAATCCACTTGAATAAAGCTTGACGGATTGCATACTGTAACTCATCTCCATGAGGGCTGTGGCTGTAATGAATGTCTCCATCTTACAGAAACACACTGCCATACAGACTGACAGACGGATGCTGATGTGGTTCCATTCTACATTAAATCCCTTTGTGTCCTGTGCATCCCTGGGAGACATCACACAAGCTTATCTAGCCAGCACACTCCTGACAACCTGCAATGCTAACAAAACAAGCCACTAGGCAAGGTTGAAAGGGGAACATGATCACAAATACTGTATGCCGCCCCCTCCCCAAGAATTGTCATTATGCAGTACATTTCTTTCCTTTTACACAATGTACAATACATGTCTCTTCTGTCTCTTCCAAATATTTTATTCGGTTTTCCAACAGTACAGTGCAGAATGGACAGGAAGAGCCGGCATTAAATGATTTAGTATTTGAGCCCATGTAGGTATACATTTGTAGACATGGGAACTGTGATGCTTTAACTGTACACTTTTCTAAAGAGAGATAGAAACTGGCAGATACCCATCAGCAAATGGATGTTGTAGCTATAGGCTATGGTTATATATATACGCACGCACGCACGCACGCACGCACGCACGCGCGCGCACACACACACACACACACACACACACACACACACACACACACACACACACACACACACACACACACACACACACACACACACACACACACACACACACACACACACACACACACACACACCAAAGTATACAAGTAAGACGCGCGAACGCTGGAAGCGAACGCAGCTAAATAGATGCCATATGTCCCCAGCAAATATGACACACATGTTTTGGTCTTGTCCCCGCCTACAAGGCTACTGGACTGCCATTTTAAAACATCTTGCTGAAGCTTGGAACATAGAGCTGTCACCAGGTGCAGAGATGGCGTTGTTTGGAATTTGTCCAGATCATCATCATATTGGAAGGGGTATGAAGCAGAATCTTGCTTTTATATCTTTATTAGCAAGAAGAAGGATACTACTGGAGTGGAAATCACCACTGGCCCCTAAAGCATCTGTATGGCTTAAAGACCTCATGATGTACCTAAATTTGGAGAAAATTAAATTTTATCTGAGAGGATCACCGGGAAAATTCGATCAGGTTTGGAGCCCTATGATTAAATATATAACTAAACTAGAAAAAGTGCTCCTCGGAGCACAGGTCTCCGCCAGGTCAGGTAAGTTATTGTGGCCTCCTGGTGGCGCTATAATAGGCCAATGTGAAAAGGGTGGCATTTCTTCCTCGGCCTAGTGGGAATGTGCGTGCAAATTTTCACGGAAATCGCACGCCACGTTCATGATTTCAGACATTTTGTTCAAAACGGACCAATCCTGCAAACTTTGGAAGTCAACCTTAGCCAATCAGGATGGAATATGAAATATCGGACAGATGCGTCTTGATCACATGACTATAGAGATACTGTGTACCGATGTGCGTGATGTTTGGATAAAATCTGAAGGATTAATATCCAAAAATGTATTTGACATAAGTCGGCCTCCTGGTGGCGCTGTAAAAAGCAGATGTGAAAAATGCAGGGCAGATGTTTTTCCTTGGCCTCTAGGGAGTAGGCGTGCAAAGTTTCACGCAGATCGGTGCAGTTATAGTTAAAAATGCAAATCGGCCTGTTATAGCGCCACCATGAGGCTGATGTGAAAAGTTTTAAGTGCCATTTCTTCCTCGGCCTAGTGGGAATGTGCGTGTGCAATTTTATTGAAATGGCAAGCTGCGTTCATGGTTTGAGGCAGTTTGTTCAAAACGGACCAATCCTGCAAACTTTGGATGGTAACCTTAGCCAATGAGGATGGAATATGGGAAATCGGACAGATCAGGGTTGATCACATGACTATAGAGATACTGTGTACCGATTTGCATGAGGTTTGGTTAAGAACTGTAGGAGTAATGGGGGAAAATGGGTTTTGCACAAATCGGCCTCCTGGTGGCGCTATGACAGGCCTATGTGAAAAATTTGAGGCAGAGGTTCTGAATTGGCATCCAGGGAGTGTGTGTGCACAGTTTCGCAGCGACCGGGCCAACGGTGCCTGAGATTTGGTGCTAACACACAGACAGGACGGACGGACGGACGGACACACGGACGGACACACGGACGGACGGACAGGGGGCAAAACATACTCTCTCGCCATGCCTTTCGGCCTGGCGGAGACAATTAAAGACGTTACAGGACAGATAAAACAAACACCGCCATCGACACATTGACAAGCTCTAGGTTAGTATGCTAAAGGAAGAAAATAATGGATTCCTACTTTTCTTTTTTGTATACACTCCATTACCATGGGGAGGGTTAGCGAGGGAAATCATAATACATATGAATATGAATATGAATTGATTATTCTTTATTTTTTATTTTTTATTTTGAGTTAAATGTATGTTTATGTTACATGTCTGAATGTTGTATGTTGTATGTGGGATTGGGGTGGGGGGTAGATGTAAGGGCACAAAAAAAAAAAAAAAACATTGACATCCTATGGCAACTGTATTCTCATGTATGTGCTGGTCAAAAGCAATAAATACACATTTTAAAAAAAGAAAGACATCGCAATTCAAAGCAACACCATCAATAATTGGCACACACACACACAAAAAAAACTAAAACAATATACAACACTATACACCCTCAGCAGTGCTTGCATAGTGCAAGACGAAGGAAAATACAAGAGAATGCACAGTAAGCATGTCTAACAGTGTCCATACTGTACTGAACTGTTGTTTTCCGAGCAATTAATATTAAACAAGCCCAATGACCAAAAAAATCAAAAAAAACAATACTGCCTCCCCCTGGCCAGCCGGGGTACCTGATGGAGGGGAAGGGAACTGGTTGGAATAACGTGTTCCTTCCACACGCTACGTCCAACCAGGGAAACTCCCCCCTGTCATGCATTGAAGGAGGCATGAGCTCGGCCCTGGCCTCCCTAGGTTGGCAGAGGGAGTGTAGTGCCCAGGATCACATAGACAATTGGCACTGGGTGTAAAAAATTGGGTTACAAAATCGTGGAAAAAAAAAAAGTTAATAGTTTAACTTTTATTCGACAAAATGACTTGCATTATCCGTCATCAGTTAAATGAAAAGTATATTTCCAGCATTTCTGTTGTTGCCATGTCGCTCGCTACTGAGCATACTAACGTTCAGCACTCACTTGAAGGCCTTCCCTACAAGTAAAGGGATTTTAAAAATAATATTTAGAATAACGTTATGTTCCACGGTTTCAACGGAGTCGTGTGAAATGGTTGTAAAGATACATAGGCCTAACGGTGCCATGTCATTATCCCGACCTCTCCATAGTCCGACCTCCCATAATTCCGAAAAATACCCATATTGCCGACATCCCATAATGTCCGACATGCCATTTTCCCGACTATGTTAAACCCATAATCCCGAAATCCCAATGTTCCGACCGTGCCATGAAAAACCCATAATTCCGACATCCTAATATTCCGACCATGGAGCACCTTGTGCGCGCACGGCAGCACCAGTGGTGCACGATGCAGCGGAGGCACTCTCCAATTATTATTATCATATAGCTTAAACATCATAACCTTTATTTGTTTAAATATGCAGGTAACCAAACGTCTATGTGTTCTAATCTAAGTTGATTACGAGCGTATGAAAACGCCACACACACACACACACACACACAGCTTTCTTTGAAGCACGTCACATCCGGTATTCAAATTCCTCCTCCAAAAAGGTGCATGGCCGCCATCTACCGGAGGCACTCGGTACTGCTCCCAACCTTATTTTTAACTCTATGCTCCCAACACGAATGCATGCATTTGTTATTTAAAAGAAAAATCACATGACTAACAGCAAGGTAAAATAGTCTATTTCACAAATAAATCTCCTTTTAAAATGTATAAGTTGACACACAAATGTTGGCAATTTCAAATTGCTTCAGTTCACTGGGTTGAGGGCCACACACACAATAGTTGAATTCCATGACTGAAATGTATTGATTCAGTAACTGCTACAGAACGTAGGTGTGCATCACTAGATAGCAAGTAGTTACAATATTCTGTACCAGAGAGTATGTGTACATATGGAGCGGGACACCATAAAACCTTTATGGAAATTTAAAAAACTTTAACACAATACTGCCTCAAAGTTGGTATGGTGACTATACATTATCAGATACTTGAACGGGTCCTTATATTATCATCACTTCACCCAAGTACAGCTCAAGCGGAGTTAGGTTTTTGACATTAATGTGGAGATAGGTCTGGTCTTCAGTCTGACTTAGTCAGTCTTATCAATGGGGGACAAACCACCAAACTCCACTAGTTGGACTTAGATGGTGTGATCGACAGTTTGAGGATCCAAATGGAGTTCGGTTTAGTCAGAAGAGCTTTAATACTTTTCATTGGTTAAAGATTTGTCTCACACACACACACACACACACACACACACACACACACACAGTATGTATATACACACATTTTTTAATGCAATTTATTAGGTTCAAGCCACAGTACATGTATCAGAATGACTTCTGCTCAGACAGAACCACTTTAGTTACATTTAACATTCAGATCTCCCCTCGACAATATCGAAACAAAACGATACAACATTAAAACAAAGAAAAAAATTAAGAAAAAACACAAAAGTTACAGGGTCCAACACAATTCTTCACATTGACAGAGTACTCAACCAGGAAGTGTCATTTAGGAGTGGTTGTCACATCTTCAAAAAGCCTTTATAATTACAATGTATGATATATTTAAGTCTCTCTAAGGGAAGTATGCTTAAAGGAGAATTTTGGACTAAAGTTTTCTTACCTTTTCTATGACGTTATGATATCTTGAATGAATGATGAATGGTACAGTAGAAAAATTTCATAACTCCACCCCTGAGCCGCCACAGCTTAAAAGGTGCACGGATAGGCCTTAGGTTAGATCACATATTTTAATAGCTTTAAAGAACACTATGCAACCATAGGGGGACAGTGTTCTGTCACTATGAACGTCAGATCTCACCAAAAATTAATACAAAAAAGCTATTAAAATATGTGATATCCGCGCACCTTTTAAGCTGTGGCGGCTCAGGGGTGGAGTTATGAAATTTTTCTACTGTACCATT
Organism: Gymnoscopelus braueri; assembly: GCF_963280865.1. Lineage (NCBI taxonomy): Eukaryota > Metazoa > Chordata > Actinopteri > Myctophiformes > Myctophidae > Gymnoscopelus > Gymnoscopelus braueri. The sequence continues at coordinate 30,055,749 of NC_137604.1, read as the reverse complement.
CATCCTAAGATATCATAACGTCATAGAAAAGGTAAGAAAACTTTAGTCCAAACACGGTTTAACCTTTAACACGGTTTCATACCAGTCTGCTACTGAGGGTGGATCTTTATACATTTGTTTTTAACTAATAAACATTTGTTAATTTTTTATAGCCCCTTCCCACCAATAACACCGTAGGGAACACTTAGACATAAAATAGGCTGGATGGAATATGTTAGGAGTAGTTCACCCCCAAAACAATGACTTATGTCTATCAATTACACACCCCATGAAGCATTTAATTCATGAAGATGTTTTAGTTTTTGTCGCATTCCTAAGCCAATAATTTGATGACCGGCCGTCTCTCCGGTAGGAGACTCAATAAGTTTACCGGATAAATTAGCATCTTTACGCCGGTAATCAAATTGTTGGCTTAGGAATGCGACCAAAACAAGGCCATGAATTAAATGCATCATGTTGTGTGTATTGATAGAAAACATGTCAGTCAACAGCAAAGTACCTTAAGGAGTGGTTCACCCAAAATATGACATTACCAATGTAAGTCATTGCACTGACCTGGCCAGAGTGAATCTCTTTGATTTGGTGGAAATTTAATTTCAGGCAACTGAGTATCTGATCTGTTGGGAAACCACACTGTTTATGATCATGTTTTCAAATAAGCATTTTTAGTAAAGGGTATTTTATAAAGTACTCTGATTTAGAACAATACTAGAATGATAGAAGTGATAGGACATCCATGCACTTTTATTCCACCATGTAATTGATATGATGCAATTTAATGTTTTGACTCTTTCTTCCTGTATAGACAATTCCCTGCCATGTTTGACAGGAAACGAGACTCAAGAGGACGTAGTAAGTCAGTTCAGTGGTCCTGTTCAACAGCCAAGCCCAATAAAAATCACATAATTTCATATCTTTGTTCTGCCTGCTCCAACTGAGAAAACTCCAAAGGCTTCCTTCGAACTTACTTTGTCCCTAGCTGGATTGGGGAAAAAACAGGTCTCCATTCCTGATGACAATAAGCACCAACAGGTAAGATGCTGTTAGGTAGTTAAGGAATAGTTCACCCCAAAAATTACTTATTTTCTATCAATTACACACCCCATGAAGCATTGAATTCATAGCGATTTTTTGTCGCATTCCTAAGCCAATAATTCGTCACAAGTAAAGGGCCTGTGTAAAAAAAATTACTTGAGTAAAAGTACAAAAGTATTGGCATCAAAATATTCTTAAAGTACCAAAAGTAAAACTACTAGAATGTTTGAAAATAGCAGACCTACACGCTCACAAGGCTTTGCGGTGCGACATGTTGTGACTGGAACTTATCTGCTATTTTCAAATACCCTACAGTGTATAGTATAAATTAGGGCTGAAGTGGTTAATGTTTGTTATGATATCATAATTTATATCTGAAAATTAACTAGCAATTAAAGTTGTCAAATAAAGTACAATATTTGCCTTTCTGAGATGCAGTGGAGTAGAAGTAAAAGTATTGGAAATTGGAAATACTCAAGTAAAGTACAAATACCTCAAAACTGTACTTACTGTAGTTACTTTCCACCACTGGATATCATAGCATTTATTGTGCTATTAAGCCTGTAGGAATGCCCTCATTGACACAGCAGTCCTCGTTTACATAGAAGTCCTCGTTCACCCAGCAATGCTTTGATGTACTTAATTAGCGACAAGTTTCAGCTGGTGTCCTTTACTCAGTCAGTCTGATGCAGACCTAATGAGCGATTAGGTTCAGCTTGTGTGCTTCTCTGAATCAGTTCTGCTTTGTTTGACCTGAGGAGCAGTGTATTATTTTCTCCTGTGTGTGTTCATGACAGTAAAAGTAAGTGTCTTATTGTCTATTAGAATGTGGTGCTTTCCTTTAAATGTTATTGTCATGCACGGTTTTATATTGTGTATGTTTTGAATATACTACCATAAATCACATGCCATTTAGTCTCGTAATCTTGCTTCACTTTATTTCCAGGGGTATTTATTCAACTGGATTAACCGTTAGTTAAATGTATACTATAATGATCTGTTTAATCATTAGAAGTGCATGAATGTTTGGCTCCTGTTTATACTGTTGTGCAATTTATAAGTGGTTCTGGGTTAGACTGTTTATTTGAAAACGCTACAAGAGCAAATAGTAGATATTTATGTCACACCATAAAACTAAACGATGCTTCTTAATAGTGGAAAATATTAACTGACATTTGGCACGGATAAACTATCAACTTTAGCCCGGGGATTGTTAAAGGGCAAGACCACTTTGGTAGAGTTTTGGGTTGTGTAGTAATACCTTGCCATGATGTAACTCCAAAGGTGGACAAGAAAAAAAAAAAAAATCTTCATTTATTAGAAATTGATAATTCAAAATATGCTCCTCATTGACTTACATTGTACACTGAAACGGCTCTCAAAGTCACTCTTTCAGCACATAAACAAATGCAAACCAAGTTGATTCAGACAATGTCAGCGTACAATGTAAGTCAATGAGGAGCATATTTTGAATTATCAATTTCTAATCACTGGAGCAATTATTTTTGATTTCTTGTCCACATTTGGAGTTATATCATTGCTAATGAATTGCATTTATATGGCGCTCTTCTAAGTACTCAAACTTACTCAAAGCGCTTTACAATGGTTCATTCATTCATACAGGGGGGGCATTGGGAGGTGGAGCGGCGAACAGTCGACGCCAGCGTCCCCACTTTTCCCACATTCACACACCAATGGTGGCAAGCTAGCGCCGACCGAATCATTGGAGGCAATTGCAAGGTAACTACACAACCCAAACCTCTACCAAAGTGGTCTTGCCCTTTAAGGCCTGTCTGTCTGCCAGGGACAGGGAGTCATTTACAGCTGTGCATCCAGTGATTAAAGTAACTTAAGTACATTTACTCAAGTGCTGTTCTTACATTTTTACTTTACTGGAGTATTTCCAATTTTCTGTACTTTTACCTCACTACATCTCAGAGGCAAATGTTGGCATGAGGCAAACTTTTACTCCATTACAATTATTTGAAAACCTTACTTACTAGTTACTTTGTAGATTTGGATTATTATTACAATACATACATTACCCACTTCAGCCCTATTTAAATTTCGGCCATTTGAAAATGGCTGATCTACAAGCTCACAACTACGCATTGTGAGCTTGTAGATCTGCTATTTTCTAAAGATTTTTATACATTTGAAAAGTTGTGAAAAGGGACATTCTGCATAATGAGTACTTTCCACTTTTACAGATACTTTAGTACATTTTGATTTCCAGACTTTTACTTGTAATTTTTACATTGCAGTATTGATACTTTTACTTAAGTAAACAAAATTGAGTACTTTTTCCACCACTGTGTGCATCCTGCACCTCAAAGTTGAGCAACCTTTCCTCTCCTGAAACTATTTTGTTTACTCACTCAGACACATTGCAATGTCATGTGGCTCATATAGCACGTACAGATTTGACTTGATGAAAACTTATCCTTGAGAATATTCTAGACATCAGTTACCTTTGGTTTCACTTTAACTGATTTAAGGGTTGGGCACAAGTCAATGACTGACTCTCTTGTCAGTCATTGAGAATTCATATTCTGGAAATAAGTGGTAAATCTGGAATAGTATCTGCAATACCTTTTGTTTTGGAAGTCCAATAGGTCATTGTGTAAATTAGTTTTGTAACTTGTTCACCTCACATTTACTACAACACACCTTTTTCCACATTTTGTTTGCTTCTTTAAGAGAATGCAAGAAAGTGAAAGTGAAGAAATGTGTCTGAAAAACAAGTACTGTTTTCCAAGAAGCCAATCCCCGAACTTGTTGAGTTTTCTCCTTCAATTGTTCCCTGAAAGTCTTCAACTAACAGAATTCTGCCTTAAGGGGGGTGCATGCTACCATTTTCGGTGGTCACCTTATCACCGCGGTGGTGATAGAGAGAGCTCTCTCTATCATAGAGAGCGCTCTCTCTATCACCTAAAAGGTGATAGGGTGACCACCTCATTTGGTAGCATGCGTGGGCCTTTACAGAGTGCAACTAAAGAGCTTGAATAATTTTTGATTGTATTTTGCTATATTATGGTAGAAAAGTTTCCTGCATAATATTTGCAAGTGCAGAGCACACCTCTTCCCTCCTTTACAAGGGAAACTGGATTGGTCACAAGACGGGGCAAATAAAACACTCGGTCACACTGGCCAGCGAAAATCAGGCCTAATTTAAGTCACTCCATCTTCCCCAGTAATGTGCGTCACTCCTCTGCTATCCCCTTCACACTCCCTACATTCCCTTATGTCACTCTGTAGACATTCAAGAAGGCTTCCACAGGCTTGTCCACAAACAAACTCCACACTCACATGCACCCCTGCACAGCCTCGTATATTTAAAGGATTTAAAAGGGGAAACCTATGCACGCTATGTTTGGTGGACCCAGTAAAGGATCCTCGATTAGTGCTTTCATTGCTATGCTCCATAACAAACGGGCCTCATAGATTGATCCGAGATGGCGGGCCTGTGTAAACAATAGTTTGTCAGACTTCTCTCCCACATCAAGGACTCAGAGATTGAGACTGATAACACCAATTACTCTCCAAGCAATTCTATCAGATCCTTTCTACACTAAAAAACTCAGCCCTTAACAACATTAACCCTGGGGAAATCTTTCACGATTTTTCTAAACATTCTAAAAATAGCCAAAGCATAAGTTTTAAGTGGTCATGGCTGTTTTATACTTAAGAGAAGTGTCTGCTAACCAACGAAAAGAAGTATGTGCACTTGCACAAAATTCTTTGTTTCTGTCGGTCAACACTGACAGACATTCTTATAAAAACACTTAAAACACTTTTAAAAACAGACTTGACACATGAGTCTTATCAGAGGCACATGATAAAATAATGCAAGGATGTGTCTGGATGTGAGTCATGATGCCCGGTACTGGAACATGCTCACAATGACTAGGATAAAACTTTGACCCTACTGTACTTTAGAAGGAAGTCCACACCATGGGTGTGAACAGCAGTGCATGTTCACCATCACATAAGACTGTTGCATAGTTACTTCAGCCGAGTCACTTGCCTCACATATAATTTATTTGCAGTGTGCAAGATTCCATCATAATTTTAGCACTCTGCAAATGTGTAAATATATAAAACAGTCAATAACCTCAAAATAACAGAGCAGAGTTCTGTATCTAAACATAAACTCTCTTGTCTTTTTCCCCTCCAGCTGACAATGGCCTTGGTAGAGGTGCAAAATAAACGCTCCTACAAGTGCCCGGGAACACCCAGGACCCCAAGAATAAAACGCACAGACTGGCGAAATATTGCCCACTTTTAAGTAGCCCAGTGCAGCCTGGTTCACCCCAGAGCTGCACCTATCCAGGCTGCACTGGCCAGGGGCACAAGGGAGGGCAATTTTTAAGCCACAAGGCCATCGCCTATTGCCCCCTGGCATATAACCCTAAAAGGTGCCAAACACCAGGGTGCGTCCATGGGCAAATGGTACACTGGGTGGGGCAATTCCTCCGGGTGGGGCCGGAGGAATTCGGGCACCACCCCGGAGGAATTCGGGCCCCACCCCGTGTACCAGTGGTTCCTCCGTCCCCGACCCAGCATCATCATCACCACCAGCAAGCATATCCCCCAAGAAGATGCTGAACAGCAGGGTGCGACGGGTCGGTGAACATCAAGGGGGACCGCGCCACACATAAAACAACAACAAACTGTCCACGGGCAAATGGTATACTAGAGCAATTATTTTTGATTTCTTGTCCACATTTGGAGTTATATCATTGCAAGGTAACTACACAACCCAAACCTCTACCAAAGTGGTCTTGCCCTTTAAAGGAGAGATCCGGCCATTTTAAGTGTTATCTTTGATGTGTCGTTAATCACTCACCAACATCGAAAGGGCCGTTCGTGCAGAACGAGATGACGCTGGTTGCTTTTTTCTCTCACAGACGCCAGGTTCTGTGAGAGAAACAAGAAACCAGCGTCATCTCGTTCTGCACGAACGGTAGCTTGTGCGCGACATTCAGTGCATGTTTGAGTATCATGAGACTCCACGATGAGCAGTAGTAGATAAAAAACTAACTTTGCATCGGTTATAATAGACGATTTTCACTCTTACACACGTCTCCCATTATGCCACTGTAAGGGGTCTGCAGAATGGACAACAGGGGCAGATCTGGAATAACTCAACGGCCCTTTCGATATTGGTGAGTGATTAGCGACACATCAAAGATAACACTTAAAATGGCCGGATCTCTCCTTTTAAGGCCTGTCTGTCTGCCAGGGACAGGGAGTCATTTACAGCTGTGCATCCAGTAAAAAAAACTTTGACCCTACTGTACTTTAGAAGGAAGTCCACACCATGGGTGTGAACAGCAGTGCATGTTCACCATCACATAAGACTGTTGCATAGTTACTTCAGCCGAGTCATGCCTCGCATATAATTTATTTGCAGTGTGCAAGATTCCATCATAATTTTAACACTCTGCAAATGTGTAAATATATAAAACAGTCAATAACCTCAAAATAACAGAGCAGAGTTCTGTATCTAAACATAAACTCTCTTGTCTTTTTCCCCTCCAGCTGACAATGGCCTTGGTAGAGGTGCAAAATAAACGCTCCTACAGTACAAGTGCCCGGGAACACCCAGGACCCCAAGAAAAAAACGCACAGACTGGCGAAATATTGCCCACTTTTAAGTAGCCCAGTGCAGCCTGGTTCACCCCAGAGCTGCACCTATCAAGGCTGCACTGGCCAGGGGCACAAGGGAGGGCAATTTTTAAGCCACAAGGCCATTGCCTATTGCCCCCTGGCATATAACCCTAAAAGGTGCCAAACACCAGGGTGCGTCCATGGGCAAATGGTACACGGGGTGGGGCAATTCCTCCGGGTGGGGCCGGAGGAATTCGGGCCCCACCCCGTGTACCAGTGGTTCCTCCGTCCCCGACCCAGCATCACCACCAGCAAGCCTATCCCCCAAGAAGATGCTGAACAGCAGGGTGCGACGGGTCGGGGAACATCAAGGGGGACCGCGCCACACATCAAACAACAACAAACTGTCCACGGGCAAATGGTATACTGGAGCAATTATTTTTGATTTCTTGTCCACATTTGGAGTTATATCATTGCAAGGTAACTACACAACCCAAACCTCTACCCAAGTGGTCTTGCCCTTTAAAGGAGAGATCCGGCCATTTTAAGTGTTATCTTTGATGTGTCGTTAATCACTCGCCAACATCGAAAGGGCCGTTCGTGCAGAACGAGATGACGCTGGTTGCTTTTTTCTCTCTCAGACGCCAGGTTCTGTGAGAGAAACAAGAAACCAGCGTCATCTCGTTCTGCACGAACGGTAGCTCATGCGCGACATTCAGTGCATGTTTGAGTATCATGAGACTCCACGATGAGCAGTAGTAGATAAAAAACTAACTTTGCATCGGTTATAATAGACGATTTTCACTCTTACACACGTCTCCCATTATGCCGCTGTAAGGGGTCTGCAGAATGGACAACAGGGGCAGATCTGGAATAACTCAACGGCCCTTTCGATATTGGTGAGTGATTAGCGACACATCAAAGATAACACTTAAAATGGCCGGATCTCTCCTTTTAAGGCCTGTCTGTCTGCCAGGGACAGGGAGTCATTTACAGCTGTGCATCCAGTAAAAAAACTTTGACCCTACTGTACTTTAGAAGGAAGTCCACACCATGGGTGTGAACAGCAGTGCATGTTCACCATCACATAAGACTGTTGCATAGTTACTTCAGCCGAGTCACTTGCCTCACATATAATTTATTTGCAGTGTGCAAGATTCCATCATAATTTTAGCACTCTGCAAATGTGTAAATATATAAAACAGTCAATAACCTCAAAATAACAGAGCAGAGTTCTGTATCTAAACATAAACTCTCTTGTCTTTTTCCCCTCCAGCTGACAATGGCCTTGGTAGAGGTGCAAAATAAACGCTCCTACAAGTGCCCGGGAACACCCAGGACCCCAAGAAAAAAACGCACAGACTGGCGAAATATTGCCCACTTTTAAGTAGCCCAGTGCAGCCTGGTTCACCCCAGAGCTGCACCTATCCAGGCTGCACTGGCCAGGGGCACAAGGGAGGGCAATTTTTAAGCCACAAGGCCATTGCCTATTGCCCCCTGGCATATAACCCTAAAAGGTGCCAAACACCAGGGTGCGTCCATGGGCAAATGGTACACGGGGTGGGGCAATTCCTCCGGGTGGGGCCGGAGGAATTCGGGCCCCACCCCGTGTACCAGTGGTTCCTCCGTCCCCGACCCAGCATCACCACCAGCAAGCCTATCCCCCAAGAAGATGCTGAACAGCAGGGTGCGACGGGTCGGGGAACATCAAGGGGGACCGCGCCACACATCAAACAACAACAAACTGTCCACGGGCAAATGGTATACTGGAGCAATTATTTTTGATTTCTTGTCCACATTTGGAGTTATATCATTGCAAGGTAACTACACAACCCAAACCTCTACCAAAGTGGTCTTGCCCTTTAAAGGAGAGATCCGGCCATTTTAAGTGTTATCTTTGATGTGTCGTTAATCACTCACCAACATCGAAAGGGCCGTTCGTGCAGAACGAGATGACGCTGGTTGCTTTTTTCTCTCACAGACGCCAGGTTCTGTGAGAGAAACAAGAAACCAGCGTCATCTCGTTCTGCACGAACGGTAGCTCATGCGCGACATTCAGTGCATGTTTGAGGATCATGAGACTCCACGATGAGCAGTAGTAGATAAAAAACTAACTTTGCATCGGTTATAATAGACGATTTTCACTCTTACACACGTCTCCCATTATGCCGCTGTAAGGGGTCTGCAGAATGGGCAACAGGGGCAGATCTGGAATAACTCAACGGCCCTTTCGATATTGGTGAGTGATTAGCGACACATCAAAGATAACACTTAAAATGGCCGGATCTCTCCTTTTAAGCCCTGTCTGTCTGCCAGGGACAGGGAGTCATTTACAGCTGTGCATCCAGTAAAAAAACTTTGACCCTACTGTACTTTAGAAGGAAGTCCACACCATGGGTGTGAACAGCAGTGCATGTTCACCATCACATAAGACTGTTGCATAGTTACTTCAGCCGAGTCACTTGCCTCACATATAATTTATTTGCAGTGTGCAAGATTCCATCATAATTTTAGCACTCTGCAAATGTGTAAATATATAAAACGGTCAATAACCTCAAAATAACAGAGCAGAGTTCTGTATCTAAACATAAACTCTCTTGTCTTTTTCCCCTCCAGCTGACAATGGCCTTGGTACAGGTGCAAAATAAACGCTCCTACAAGTGCCCGGGAACACCCAGGACCCCAAGAAAAAAAGCCGGTCCAGAGAGTTATTTACAGAGAGATGGAGAGATAGAGAGAAATATAGATTGATTGAGTGATTTTGAGTGTTAGTTGTAGAGTGAGTTAGTTTGATAGGTGTGTGATACTGTAGATTGAGTGATAGAGAGATTATTTGAGTGAGTTAGTGAGAGAGAGATAGTTGTATCGTGTGAGAGTTAGTGAGATTGAGACAGTGATTGATTGACGGTGAGTGATCTGATTGTTTGTGAGTTTGTGTGAGTGATTTGATATTTGAGCGTGTGTTTGATTAGTAGTTATAGTAGTGTTGTAGTATAAAGTAGTGTGTGTGTGATATATGTGAGTGAGTGATATATATTTAGCCTAGTGAGTTAAATATATATATATTATAGGATAGAGAGGGCGTGGAGGTATACATAATAATTATAGGTGGAAGTTAGGCGAAGGTATAGGGCAGTAGATCGGCGATGTAGAATAAAATCAGGTGGTAATAGAGAGGAGATATATATATATATATATATATATATATATAGAGAGAGAGGAGTAGGCCTAGTATAGCTTATTGTGAGAGAGTAGACTATACGTATACAGTATGCCGAAGCGCTCAAGCAAGCGCAAACACATCAGCGGGTCAGCTGATCCATGCCAGCCCACGTTGGATCGCTTCCTCCGGGCCCCAGCACCACCGAAGGCTCCAGTGGTGTTTTTTCCTGTGGACAAACTTGAACCGGACCAGCCAGTTCCTGTGGACGGCAAGGACCAGCCCGGTCCGGTTGGCTTGGCAGGAACTCCGGCGGGCGGATGGGTCGCGGCTGTCGGACCGTCGGAGTTCGAGGAAATCCAAGCCCGTACTTCAACCCCCTCCCCCGCCTGAGGACTGCAGTGACGCTCCTGAGACGGAGGATGAACTCGAGGGGGCGGCTTCCTCTAGTGATCCCTCCGGCGATGAGTGGCGGCCATCTCCGAGGCATTCACCTTCTATTTTTCCCCTTGGTAAGCACACATTCAATGTTTTATCGTCTTTTATTTGTTACGTAGTTGAGCAGATCTACAAGCTTTTGAGTTTGTTGTAGATCTGCTATTTTATTCTGCCTTTTTGAAGGGGGCAAATGGCAAGTGTGCTGAACTCATATGTTGTCATAGTAAGCACACATTCAATGTTTTATCGTCTTTTATTTGTTACGTAGTTGATTCAATGGAGAAAACTAGCGATTGTGTGTGTGTTGAGACGTAGCCAGTGTTGCCAGGTCTGCTTATTGTCTGCTTGTTGAGCTTGTATATCTGATATAAGCCACACTGGGCTTGTTTCTCTGTAAAGCTGCTTGTAAATCATGGTGATTGGTTGTGAGCTTGTAGATTGGCTATTTTCAGATAGGTTTGAAGTGCTCATGTGGCCTATAGTTGGCTAGTCGCTACTTTTGGGCTTGTTTTCATAGACCTGGTTGCTTATTCCTCTCCCACAATCTGGCAACACAAAAAAGACGCACGAGTAGGTTCCAAACCTGTGGTTCGTGACCACAACAGAGCTCACAACAACGCGTCGCGTCTACTTGTGTGATCTGCTTGTAGATCAGATGACGACACTGTTTAGGTTATATAATATCATGGTGAATGTGGTTGTGATCTTGTAGATTGGCTATTTTCAGATAGGTTTGAAGTGCTCATGTGGCCTATAGTTGGCTAGTTGCTACTTTTGGGCTCGTTTTCATAGACCTGGTTGCTTATTCCTCTCCCACAATCTGGCAACACCAAAAAATACGTGCATGAATAGCGACCACAACGGAGCTCGCGACGCGTCGCGTCTACTTGTGTGATCTGCTTGTAGATCAGATGAAGACAATGTTTAGGTTAGGTTATATTGATATATTGTGGTGCTATAAAAAAAATTGCAGATCTACAAGCTTGAGCTTGTAGATATTTTATTCTGCCTTTTGAAGGGGGCAATGGCAGGTGTGCTGAACCCCCCCCCCCTCCCTATGCACATGTTGTCATAATAAATTACATCGAAAGCCTCAGTCCAGGTTAGGACACAACACAAACGCTTTGATCATTTTTGTTGATGTTTTCCTGACCTAGAACTGAACCCCTGATCTCTTTCATATTGCCATCTTGCCACTTTCAAAAAGCAGGTCATGATGAGATAATGTCAACATAGCTTTTGAAAAATTCACCAGTAACATGTATTATTTTATCCATTTCAGAGTGTGAGGATTCTGATGAAGAGCTGGAGGGAGCAGTTGGTGGACATGTTGGTGGGAGTCCAGGTAAGATGTCACAATTATCACAGGAATAAAAAAAAGCTAAAACCTTACACAGCAACGGTAAATATTCTCTCATATTTATGTATATATATGCATGCATGTGATCTATGATGATGCTAAATGTTTAAATTGATCTCATGTACATAATATTGATCAAGTATTTTATTTATTCTATTTCTATCAGGGCCAGACACGGTTGGGGATGAGGGAGACATGGGTGGGCCCGGACCGTCACCTGGACCGCCATCTCATAGACCGTCATCTCGTAGAGGTAAGAAAGAACCTGTGTGTGTGTGTGTGTGTGTGTGTGCGCGCGCGCATACTTTATTTCTATACTTGTGAGGGCCAAACGTCTCCTCAATTAGAGTAGAATTTGAGAAATAGAGATGAGGACCATTTTCGTGGACCTCACAAGAAAAATGGTTGTACATAATTGGTTCAAAAATGATTTAGAGGTGTTAGTCTTACAATTAGGAAAAGATTCAAGTTGAGGTTAGGATGCATGTGATCTATGATGATGCTAAATGTTTAAATTGATCTCATGTACATAATATTGATCAAGTATTTTATTTATTCTATTTCTATCAGGGCCAGACACGGTTGGGGATGAGGGAGACATGGGTGGGCCCGGACCGTCATCCGGACCGTCACCTGGACCGCCACCTGGACCGTCATCTCATAGACCGTCATCTCGTAGAGGTAAGAAAGAACCTGTCTGTGTGTGTGTGCGCGTGCATACTTTATTTCTATACTTGTGAGGGCCAAACGTCTCCTCAATTAGAGTAGAATTTGAGAAATAGAGATGAGGACCATTTTCGTGGACCTCACAAGGAAAATGGTAAAATTGGTTCAAAAATGATTTAGAGGTGTTAGTCTTACAATTAGGAAAATATTCAAATTGAGGTTAGGATTAGGCATTTAGAGGTTAGGTTTAGGGTTTGGGGGTAGACTAATGCCTGATTTATACTTGTGTGTGTGTGTGTGTGTGTGTGTGTGTGCTCTCATTCATTCTAAGTGTAATAAAGTCATGCACCACCGCCACAACGTAAACCACACAAATACAAAAATATATTTTATGGTAATTATCTATTTCTATAATTCACAGGTGGCAGGCCTCGTAAGGCTGCAGCTCCTCCTCGTGTGTGGTCTGACACTGGCGACTGGCAGCCTCGCGACATCCCCTTCTCCCCTGCTGGGACTCCGGGGCCTCGCAATGGGGCTGCTGATCTCCAGTCAGATAAACCGGTCGACTTCCTGGAGCTACTGCTGACAGATTAGCTGCTCCAGGAAATCTGCGACGAGACCAACCGGTATGCGAGTCAGAGGGCTCCCAGTGTTCTGCGTTTCGCCAGAGGAAATGCCTGGAACAAAGACACACCGCTGGAAGTGACAGAGCTGAAGAACTTTCTTGGCCTCTTCTTCCTCACTGGGATGACAAAGTGGACGAAGAAGTTCATAGCCTACCTGTTCCAGATCTCACTATTCAACTCCTTCGTCCTCTACAAAGCCAGGCATCCTGATGGCATCTACAAAACCCTTGTCACTTACTCCACGGCTGCTGCCACGTCCTGGACCACCCTGGGACGCCGTCGCGGTTTGGCCCCTCCTCAGGAGGGTAGGATTGAAGCCCTGCCTCCTGAGGAAGGGGCTGAGGAAGAGGGTGAAGACCTTCCTCAGGGGGATGGGAATGGGCCCCCTTCCCCTGAGCAAGGGGGTGAGGAAGAGGCCATTCCTCTGGAGGATGGGAATGGGCCCCCTCCTCCTGAGGATCACCCTGTTCCTCAGGAAGACGATGCCCCACCTGCTTACCACCCCCACCCAAGGGCACCCTGGAAGGACCCGGAGAACAGGATGGATGGAGACATTGGAGCCCATGTTCTCATACCGTACCCACCCACTCCGGGAAAAAAGTATAATTCAAGGCGGTGCAGGTTCTGTTCCAGACACCAAAGGGGGAAGAACGGCACGAGTCACGATTCGAATGCAAGGCCTGTCGTGTTCCCTTGTGCGTGGGTTACTGTCACTCAAGGTACCACTCAGAAGACAAATATTAGAGATTTTTTTGTTTTTGTTTATTTGCACTAATTGCACACTTATTGATTTGAATGATTATTATTGGATGTAGTTATATTTAGTTTGAAATGACTTGCACTTTGTCCTTTGTAGTGGCTGCTACTGCCACTACAACTTTTCGATTTTGGATTTATAGGCAGAGATGTTATTTGTATTTATTTATTTTTGCACTAATTGCACCATTTATTGATGAACTTTGAATGATTTATTATTTACCTGCAAACCTCACTCACCATGCACTGATCTATAAGCTCAGTAAAAGCTTGTAGATCTGCTATTTGTTGCTATGAATACAGGTGTAGCTTGAGATTTTGACTGTGGGGCAAAAAGTTGACCAATGTATTGATGTTGCACTTTGAACTTTGAATTATTATTTATTATTATTTGATGTATATAACTGGAGTTGAAAAATTGTTTGAATAGTAAAAACTTGTTCAACCTGCCACTTTTCTATTTTGGATTTATAGGCAAAGATTTTATTTGTATTTATTTATTTTGCACTAATTGCACCATTTATTGATGAACTTTGAATGATTATTTATTTTATTATATAGTAAAAAAAAAACCTGAAAACTGAAAATAGTCACTTCAGTGTTCATGTTCATTCACTTTGGAGTGAAACAGAGCGATACATGTACAATCTAAAGCATATTTCTTTTATAAACAAATATTGTTTACATGACTGATGTCAATGAAGGTGCAAAATAAATGTCAAAGACTTTTGAAATCATTTTATGCATCTAAAGTGTGTCCTTTTACTAAAACGCTCATAACTCTGAATCAACTACCTCTAGCTAAAGAACGGAACATGCTATCAACTCACTTTTTTTTCAGATGAAAGAAGAGATTCTAAGCTTCGTTTTGAGATATTCCATTTGTTTAAAAAATTCTGTGAGTCCTCAAATATGAGTCAGAATGGTCAAAATTCCTGGCACTGGCTGATCCTGTTATAGAAAAACCTCTGGCAGGCAATGTGTTAAGGCCTGTCTGTCTGACAGGGAGTCATTTACAGCTGTGCATCCAGTAAAAAAACTTTGACCCTACTGTACTTTAGAAGGAAGTCCACACCATGGGTGTGAACAGCAGTGCATGTTCACCATCACATAAGACTGTTGCATAGTTACTTCAGCCGAGTCACTTGCCTCGCATATAATTTATTTGCAGTGTGCAAGATTCCATCATAATTTTAGCACTCTGCAAATGTGTAAATCTATAAAACAGTCAATAACCTCAAAATAACAGAGCAGAGTTCTGTATCTAAACATAAACTCTCTTGTCTTTTTCCCCTCCAGCTGACAATGGCCTTGGTACAGGTGCAAAATAAACGCTCCTACAAGTGCCCGGGAACACCCAGGACCCCAAGAAAAAAACACACAGACTGGCGAAATATTGCCCACTTTTAAGTAGCCCAGTGCAGCCTGGTTCACCCCAGAGCTGCACCTATCCAGGCTGCACTGGCCAGGGGCACAAGGGAGGGCAATTTTGAAGCCACAAGGCCATCGCCTATTGCCCCCTGGCATATAACCCTAAAAGGTGCCAAACACCAGGGTGCGTCCATGGGCAAATGGTACACAGGGTGGGGCAATTCCTCCGGGTGGGGCCGGAGGAATTCGGGCCCCACCCCGTGTACCAGTGGTTCCTCCGTCCCCGACCCAGCATCACCATCACCACCAGCAAGCCTATCCCCCAAGAAGGTGCGGAACAGCAGGGTGCGACGGGTCGGGGAACATCAAGGGGGACCACGCCACACATAAAACAACAACAAACTGTCCACGGGCAAATGGTACACGGGTACCCCACCCCGTGTACCAGTGGTTCCTCCGTCCCCGACCCAGCATCACCATCACCATCAGCATCATCACCATCAGGCCCCGCCCCCACCGCCCTCGGAGGGTGATGGCCAGCCCCAGCATCATCACCATCACCATCACCAGCACCAGCACCATCAGGCCCCGCCCCCACTGCCCTCGGAGGGTGATGGCCAGCCCCAGCATCATATCACCATCACCAGCACCAGCACCATCAGGCCCCGCCCCCACCGCCCTCGGAGGGTGATGGCATCTCTGCATTTTTGGACATCACACCATCTGAGCTAGCATCAATAGTTGCAGGTATGAAATCCTCAACCTGCTCCCTGGACCCCCTCCCCACCACCCACCTTAAGGACTGCCTCCCCACTCTCTCCCCACTCATCACAAAGACAATAAACTCTTCCCTTTCCTCTGGATTTGTACCGCCTCCCCTAAAGCTTGCCTCCATCACACCTGTTTTGAAAAAAACCTGGTCTTGACCCTGACTCCCCCAATAACTACCGTCCCATCTCAAACCTCCCGTTTCTGTCAAAAATTCTGGAAAAAGTTGTATCAAATCATCACATACCTGGACACAAACAACCTGTATGAGACATTTCAATCTGGTTTCCGTACCAAACACAGTACAGAGACTGCCCTCATCAGAGTAACAAATGACCTTCTGCTATCCTTCGACACCGGCTCACTCAACATCCTCATTCTCCTCGACCTCAGTGCTGCTTTCGATACCATACATCACTCCATACTCATCTCACTCTATCACCCGCTCCACTCAGGACTTCTCCCTCAATATTGACGGCTCCATCGTCACCCCCTCCAACAAGTCCGTAACCTGGGTGTCATCCTGGACCCCACTCTCTCCTTCCAGTCCCATGTTAACCGCATCACCAAAACTGCCTTCTTCCATCTCCGCAACATTGCCCGCCTCCGTCCCAGCCTTTCACACACTGCTGCTGAAACACTCATGCACGCATTTATTACATCCCGCCTCGACTACTGCAACAGTCTACTCTATGGCATCACCACCAAGGTCCTCAATAAACTTCAGTATGTACAAAATTCCGCCGCCCGCCTGCTCACTAGGACCCGATCCAGAGACCACATCACTCCTGTCCTCCGTGACCTTAACTGGCGCCCAGTCAAACATCATCACCATCAGGCCCCACCGCCCTCGGAGGGTGATGGCCAGCCCCATCATCATCACCAGCACCAGCATCATCACCATCAGGCCCCGCCCCCACCGCCCTCGGAGGGAGATGGCCAGCCCTCTGGCGTTTTTAACATGGTCCTTTTGAGGGATGCCCTCCCTTGTCAACCCTAACCCAAATGAATGAATGTTGTCTTTAATTTTATGGTGTATTATGTTTTTAATTTTGTGTTTTATGTTTGTAATGTTTGATAAATAATTAAATACCGTTTTAAACCTCTAGACTTGAAGTTGAACTTGGAATTATTTTAGCTATAGTGATGTCTCACCCTGGTCGTGTGAATGGTTATACATCGCCATTTAGACGCACCGGTACTTCGATCATTGACTTCCATTGTTCGGAGTGCAGGGTTTTTAATTTTTCAAAAAACCCTGCCACTTCGACGGCCAGACACCACTATTTAGATTATAAAGAAGATCCACCATTTCGAATATTAATAATATATTATTATTATTTATTATATAATTATTTTTAAATTATTATAATTTATGATTATTTATTTTGGTCCCTCCCGATGAGACTATAGACGAATCCATAGCGCCTATATTTATTTTATTATAATGTCAATAAAAATATGTATTCTAAATATTAATATAATTCCTGAATGAATGAACTTGGTAAAGTGTCTCGTAGGGTCGGGATGACATCTTGCTACAGTCATTAATTACCCCAACCAACATCGAAGCACCTGTGTTAATTAATCCTTCATTAATCCTCCTTAGTTTACATCTGACTTGTAAACTTTCACTTGTTTGCTCACATGACATGTATATAAATATCAAGCATGTTTGATAATTATCGGGGAAATCCCAATGCATTATGCAAGCTGATTGGGAGGTGTAAGATTAGATCTGTGATTGTTTGTTCTTTATTTGGATCCCCATTAGCTTCCACAAAGTTATCACACTACAGAATGTATGGACAACGGGTTGACCAGTTTGGTCACTAGTCTTCCTGGATTGTGTGGCCATATATTGCTCTTGTCAGGAGTGTTTCCAACCTATTATCTGTTTATCCTGTCATGTGGGCCCAGCTTTACCCTCTCACCTACCCAGCCAATGTTACGGCTTTGCAATGTCACAAAAGGAAAAATATAAAGTATTTGGAACACTTAATATTTTTTCTTTTTATCCAGAAAAAGTATAATATTTTAACTGATATATTCTCTTGTGCTATCCAGCTTAAGTAATAAACTGCAGTACATTCAATCGTGTGCAGTACAATAACATTACATAACTGTGCCTAGCGGTCATGCTTGATATTTAGCATTTTAACAAGCAAATATTTAAAGCACCTAGAAGCCTGAATATTGCTTACCTGGGTCCTCCCTCACATCAATGCACAGAGTCAGTGCATTTTCATTTCTGATGAGCAGCTCTCGTTTGAATCTCTGATAGGCTTTTTGTGGGTCAAGTTCAGCTTCCCAGACTAAAAATCTGAAAAGCAACAAGTCATCAAATAAGGCAATTAGTCTCTAAACCAAACATTTTTTTTAACTATGAACTGTCAACTTGCTTAATCCTGTCAAACCGCTCATTTATTTTAGGTGCATTATATACTGAATGGTCCAAAGACACAAGTGGGTGGATGCTTTATCAAATGACATGTGCTACAATGAGGTAAACTATGTAAGGTGAGGAAATGTCTTGAGTAACACATTTGGCTACAAGAAATCAAGACAATCATGAACGGTAAAATAGCCATTATTCCACAAATTCTCATATTTTGCCTAGAAAGAAAAAAAGGATTTGAAAAGTAGAAACAATTATAAATTTTTGCATCTGTCCAAGGTTTCACCATTTTACCATGCCATGAAAGTCAATGAGGAGACTATTTTTTTTTACTATAAAGTCTTAACGGAGCAAGATATCATGCCAATGTTGGGAGTTGGATCACAGGCAGGTAATTAACAACCTAAACCTCTCCCAAAGCAGTGGCGTACCCACCATAGAGGCAAGGCAGGCGGCCGCCTGCCCAACTAAAATCTCGCGTCCCCTAGAAAATAAAGTGAGAAACAGGCAGTGAAAAAGAATCCAAACAGAAAACTGTCCGTCGGGCCATTAGCCCGCCAGACAGCCAATACACTATCCATTCAGCAGAGCAACCCTCGCCTATAGTGATGCAAATGTCTTCATGCCATGGGCATGGGGTGCCAGGGTTGGGGGTCTGGGCCATCACCTGTACTCACCTGGCATAAAAGGGGCTCTGAGAGCAGCTTGAGCCATTCATTACTAAACTACAACATTAAGAGACCACCACTGAAGAAGAGATTCATCCAGAGGACGCTATACCTTTCACCACCGCTGCCAAGACCTTGGCGGCGCCGCAGGACCAGCGCAATACATACATTGATTATACCTGCATATTGTTTTTATTAGCGTTTTTCAGTTTTGTAGTCAGTGTAGTGTTGTTGTTAACTTGTTTCCCCCGCGATTTTTCCCCGAGTCCCCCCCCTCTTTGGAGGGGAGTGGGGGGGGAGAAAAAAAATCTCGCCTGCCCTAAACGTAATTCCTGGGAACGCCACTGTCCCAAAGTGTCATTGCGCTAACGTGCTTTAAGGTAAACTCACCTAAGCAAACCTCTCCCACTGGACAGTGTGGCAGTTGCTTGATGTTGAAGGGATTTGCTCATGTGGTCTATCTTTTGCAATACAAACCTTCAACATTCGAACTGTGTTAATATGAAAAAAAAACTAAAAACACAAACAAAAAGAATAGAATTTAATTGGCTGTTTTCTACAGATAATAAAATCGCGACATGTGGCAGCTTTGACCAGTAGTAGACACAAATGTGTGACTCGTGTTGGAAGCAGTACCGAGTGCCTCCAGTAGATGGCGGTCATGCGACACTGGAGCTAGACCGGATGTGACGTTCTCAATGAAACGTGCTATGCTATGCTATGTGCATATGGCTATGTGCCTTTAGCGCGCAGGTGGAAGTCATGATACAATCTGCATTTAATGAGCTCCGTTCCGTAAACAACAATAGGACATCTGGTTTTTGAGCTAGCAACAATAAGGTTTCCGGTTGCCTTCAAAATAAGATAAAAAATGTGTAATGTTTTTTAAAAGACATAAATCTATTTTAAAAATACATTTATGTTGTATGTCTTTTAAATGGCGCATACTAGAAAGCTTCTAAGTGCCAATTTTATTTTTAAAGACACAAATGTATTTAAAAAATATATTTATGATGTATGTCTTTTTAAATGGCTTAAACTAGATCACAGTGCTAGGTTGTTCCTGATTTAAACTGGCTATTGATCCCCATTAAATGTGCACTTAGCACAGTTTCTGATCCTGTTTTGCAACACTTCTGACATACGCACGCGTGCGGGGACACCTCCCCTACAACACCACACTCTCAGATAAGCCGGAGAGGTGTAGAAAAAAGTGTGGCGGACCGTCCAGTTAGGTCAGAGGTCAGAAAAGTGCAGTTTTCAGACAATAGTGGACACTGGACAGGAGACGGCTGTGGATGCCAACACTTCTGACATACGCACGCGTGCGGGGACACTTCTCCTACAACGCCACACTCTCAGATACGGCTGATGGCATCATCAGCCGTCTCCTTTCCAGTGTCCAATTTGTATAGACTATGCACTCCTTGCACTCATTTGAACAGCATTCATCCATTTAGATAAATTATTAATGTTTTAAAAACCGTTTTTGTTACACAGAAACGTACTATGTGTTGTATAGCTTCGTTTAAATGCTTAATTTATAGTTTTAATGTGCAAATGAACCGTTTTTCAATGGCTCCTTTTTGCTCTAGAGGGTACTCTTATTCTGAAGAGATCGTCCACCGGAAGTCTTATAGTTAAGCTGTTGTTGCTCACGGAACACAGCTCATTTAATGTAAGTGTTTGGTGTCTGTGACCACATGTTTATTCACTGGGGACAAACACTCTGAACAAGTAGCTCAAGGTGCTGAAACAACTACGCCATGGATCCAGGACGCCAACCTCCTCCAGTAATTTAATAGTTTAACTTTTATTCAACAAAATTACTTATTATCCGTCGTCAGTTAAATGAAAAGTATATTTCCAGCATTTCTGATTTTGCCGTGTCGCTCACTACTGAGCACACTAATGTCAAGCACTCACTTGTAGGCCTTCCCTACAAGTAAAGGGGGGATTTGAAAATAATATTGTAGGCCTATGTTCCACGGTTTCAAAGGAGTCGTGTGAAATGGTTGTAAAGATAGTAGGCCTAACATGATGTGGTGGCGGTTGACGTTCCTAAACTCTTTCAACCATACTTTCTGATGTTCAATGTGTATGTGCCACGACAGGGCAATTCTAGACATTTTAGAACCTCTCACTGGCTTAATATTCATGTCGGATAATTCAGTTAATCAGAAGGTCCCATCCCCTTGGGCTATGTGAGGGGCTTAGTCAGAGAATGCTATATTTTTTTGCTGAATGCTCTGCATCGTGAAGCAAGTTTTGTGCTGCTCATTTCTCACCAATGTTTTCAGATACATATTTTAATGTACTGTTTGAGTTTAAAACGACTAAATGCACCGTCTGGATGTCATAAGTAAGATAATTAACGTATATAATGAACGTAGCGGCCCAATTCTGTCTCCCTAATTAAAATCAGGTGCGAATTGATGAACATGAGGTATGGGAATTTAACAGGTGAATGAAATCAAGGTTAATTATATCCATACAGGTCTATCTGTCATAAATTATACGTAGCCTGCGAGTTAGTTCTGGCAGCATACACTCGAGAGGTTACATGCATTGCTCATTCTATGTGGCTGTGTTGCCTTAAGGCAAATGTTCAATTTTTCTGTTTAATATATTTCACTTGAAGTAATTTGCTAAAGTTACATGTTTCTATTTCCTGTGAACAGTAGAAAAGCTAGAAACTATTTTATTGTGAAGGTGTGTACCAGTGCATTTTATGTTGAACTCCTTTTATGTAATGAGAGTCACTTCTTGTCAGCACCAATTTGATGCAGCAGTGCACAGAGAACACAGACATTTAAGAGCTGTGAGCCTTTAAAGACATTTCAGAGCTGTGAGCCTTTAAAACCCATCTGATCTAACCCACTTGGAAGCAATGTCGTAAGTTGTGTTGTTTTCAGTTATTGTAATGCTTTGTGACATTTTGTGAATGTTTATTTTGGAAAAGTTAAAACTTGAGAGAAGACAAATATAAAACATATCTATTCTGAAATAAGCATAAAGCATTTAAAAGGTGTCACTGGGAATAAAATTGCGCATAGAATCATAAATAACTAAAAACTAAGACCATTAGTCCAGTTCATTCTAGCGGCTGGTCATGGAGTTGAAGAGCCTGATTGCTGTTGGAACAAAAGTGTTCTTAAAACGTGCTAATGTCGTTGTTGAGGCTTCAGCTGTGGACTGGTGCTGCTGGTTGTTATATGATACTCGTTCTATTACTAAAAGCAAGGCAACTTTAAATTGTAGAGAAACTGCTCCTTGCTAATGTTTGCAAAGTTAAGCTGAAAAACTGCTGTGTTTTAGTTCAGCCTCTGTTGTGCCCCTCCGGGCTATGGGGCCTCATCTCATTCCCCTTACACTACGTTGCCATGTCTGTTATTATAAGCAACATTGGCTGGTTTTCTGTAAAATCGCTTGTTATTATTGGTGGTTGTGGTTTTGGCTTATTTCTGGGGAATAGTTATTTTGGGATCGCTTTCTTTTGTGGTTCTGTCATGGTCCCCAGATTAATGTGTAGTTTAAAAAAAAAATCTTCCAAATATTCCACTTTTATCACAATATTTTGAAATAGCAGATCATCTACAAGCTCACTTTAGGCTATTTCAATGGCAATGTATACATTAGGATAATACAGGTTAAAGACAAGTATTCTCGTGGCTTAATTGTCTTGTCGCTTCTTTGGGCTGTTTCTAGATTGGCTGACAATCTCAAACCGGCATCAGTGATCAGCTGTTCAGAGCAGAGAGGGAGAGAGCGGATCAATAGCGTCACTTTATGCAGTGCATTGCTCAAACCTTATGTTTCATATAATGTACTGATTAAAAACGAATAATGCACAGTCTGGCCGTCATCCTGAGTAGGATAAGGAAGTACACTTGTGGATGAAGAACAAGTTTGTGTTCTTGCGCTTCCAATGTCAGTGCGTCCCCGCCGGGCTATGGGACCGCAACCGTAGACGCAACACAGTGCGCTGGGTTGCCATGTTTGCTTATAAGCACGAGTAATAAGTTATACAGTCATTTATCTTGATCTCGTTTTAGTGTTGCAGTAGTCTGCGGATTTTACTTGAGTAAAGCAGCATAATACCAAGTATCTCAGTGTAGGAAATTAATAATGTTCCAAGTTAGTCTACAGTTGGTTAAAATATATAGGCTATATATATTAGTCATTCATTCTTTCAGCAGTTCTCAATCTAGGAGAATGCATTCAAATATGCTGTTAAGAGAACTCATGGTGCACAGAAAACGTTTTATACTAAAGTAGACTATAGTGTGCAGAATGGCCATTATATTGTGGTGATCTATTTAATGTTGCAGCTAGTATGTGCTGATTGGTGGCTATAGCTATTTCCATCTGATGTAGCATATGTTTTCTGGTAATAATTTGCAAGGTAGGCTAAATGGCATTGGAGGTTGTCAAAGCATTTTAGTCAGTTTCAGTTGCTCTAAGATGTAGTGGCCAGCCTCCACTACATCTTAGAGCAACTGAAACTGACTAAAATGCTTTATATAATAATGAAGTAAATTAAACTGCAAATCAAGTAATGGGCTATTATACTGTGTTGGCTGCAGTGCTTGGTTAGATGTAAGCTTTTGGTTGCATTCTAAAGTTGCCCCTATTAGTCTGGTTCCTTATGCTTAGATTTACAATGTTGTCGGATTTTTTTGATGATTTGCAAAACTATACATTTTTGGAAAGGTTATTGTCTAAGGAATCAGAAAATCAATGTTTGCATTTGCCCAGATGTGTATATGGTGGCCATATTGGCAATTACAAAATGGCCACCCTAAAATGTACGTCTTTTAATATCTCTGCCTCTAAATAAGCTGGAACATTGATTTTAACTCCTAAACCTACATTTTCAGTGTCGAGGAATCCAATGGTGGTAATTATAAAGCTACAAAACTTTACAATATTAACCCTTAGATGCATGACTGAGTCCAAAATGACCAGATGTGGTTGTTTTCTTGCAATATCTTTGTAATTAAAAAACATTTATCAATTCATATTGAAGATTTGCAAAACTATACATTTTTGGAAAGGTTATTGTCTAAGGAATCATAAAATCAATGTTTGCATTTTCCCAGACGTCTGTGGCCATATTGGAATTGACAAAATGGCCGCCGTAAAATGTATGTCTTGTAATATCTTGGCTTCTAAATAAGATGGAACATTGTTTTTAATGGCTAAACCTACATTTTCAGGGTCAAGGAATCCAATGGTGCAAGTTATCATTTCATTTTTTGTATCATCCCATTGACATAATCCATCATATGGGTAAAAACAGCACAGCCCAGGCAGTCAGTCAGATACTAACCCAGTGTTCTTTTTATTTCTTTTAACTGAACTTTGGATGTTTGTGTAACCATCTTAAACATCATGACATGTGTAATCTTAGACAGTCTCTATGCATCATCATAATCATCATCATCATCATCATCATCATCACTTTCGTGCGTCACAGCTTGGGAATCGACATCGTTCTGACACTGGCTGCTGCAATGACACATTTCAGTACAGGCTAAGTCCTTAGCTTTGCAGGAACATCTGCCAGAAGAACAGTCAGATTTACACTTGCATTGAACCATCTCAAGGATGGCCTTTTGGGCTGGGAGGACCTCTGTGGTCGTTGGTTTCATCATGCCATCCAAGTGTTTGAAGTACCCATTTTGCAGGGGATGCAGCTGTGGATCCTGCATATTAATGGCTGCTTGTGCCCATGCCCTTGTTTGGACATGGATTCTCAAGATGTGCTGCTTCAGAGCTCCAGGTGTTGGAGGGAGCTTGTCACTTTCTGCCCTGTGTTTGCAGAACAGATGCCATCGCAGTTCAGGGATTGTCTTGATGTTGATACCCTTGGGTGAGTAAGCTGTAAGGACTCCAGCGTTGACAGCATTCCTTCCATCACTTCTGCTTCATCCAAAAGCATCTGTAGAGCATTGATAACATCTTCATCCGTTTTGAGGTAGACCTGCAGCCAGGTTGCCTTGCCTACCATCAAACACATCCCGATGAGCAGGTTCCCCTCCCATGACAAGACGAAGGCTGATCTGACTGACTATCTTGATACCAAAACACTAGAGTACAACAGGGGATCCTCCAAGCTGATCATCACGTCTGCTTCTAGATGCACTAGGAGCAACAAAGACCTGGTCTTTGAAGAAAATAACCACGAAGAAGCAGACACACTGCTGATCCACCAGGCTGTGCTGGCTTCACAGCGAAACCCACCTGATGCACAGTTGGTATTTTTCTCCCCAGATACGGACGTTTTAGTGCTAGTCACAGCAAACTACGACCTCCTGCTGATGAACACGTCTATTTCTATGGCCTCTGGTGTTGTGCAGATTGAAGATTGTGGCGAGCTCTAGGTAAAGAAAGAGCAAAGGCTTTGCCAGCCTTCCATGCATTCACTGGGGCCGACAACACAGGGAGGTTCTCCCGTATAAGCAAGGCAACCTGGCTGCAGGTCTACCTCAAAACGGATGGAGATATTATCAAAGCTCTGCAGATGCTTTTGGATGAAGCAGAAGTGACAGAAGGAATGCTGTCAACACTGGAGTCCTTTGTATGTGCAGCTTACTCACCCAAGGGTATCAACATCAAGACAATCCCTGAACTGCGATGGCATCTGTTCTGCAAGCACAGGGCAGAAAGTGACAAGCTCCCTCCAACACCTGGAGCTCTGAAACAGCACATTTTGAGAGTCCATGTCCAAACAAGGGCATGGGCACAAGCAGCCATTGCTCTGCAGGATCCACAGCTGGATCCCCTGCAAAATGGGTACTTCAAACACTCGGGTGGCATGCTGAAACCAACGACCACAGAGGTCCTCCCAGCTCCAAAGGCCATCCTTGAGATGGTTCAATGCAAGTGCAAATCAGACTGTTCTTCTGGCAGATGTTCCTGAAAAGCTAAGGACTTAGTCTGTACTGAAATGTGTCAGTGCAGCAGCCAGTGCCAGAACGATGATGATTCCCAAGCTGTGATGCACGAAAGTGATGATGATGATGATGATGGATAGAGACTGTCTAAGATTACACATGTCATGATGTTTAAGATGGTTACACAAACATCCAAAGTTCACAGTTAAAAGAAATAAAAAGAACACTGAGTTAGTATCTGACTGACTGCCTGGGCTGTGCTGTTTTTACCCATATGATGGATTATGTCAATGGGATGATACAAAAAAATGAAATGATAATTTGCACCATTGGATTCCTTGACCCTGAAAATGTAGGTTTAGCCATTAAAAACAATGTTCCATCTTATTTAGAAGCCAAGATATTACAAAACATACATTTTACGGTGGCCATTTTGTCAATTCCAATATGGCCACAGACATCTGGGCAAATGCAAACATTGATTTTATGATTCCTTAGACAATAACCTTTCCAAAAATGTATAGTTTTGCAAATCTTCAATATGAATTGATAAATGTTTTTTTAATTACAAAGCTATTGCAAGAAAACAACCACATCTGGTCATTTTGGACTCAGTCATGCATCTAAGGGTTAATATTGTAAGGTTTTGTAGCTTTATAATTACCACCATTGGATTCCTCGACACTGAAAATGTAGGTTTAAGAGTTAAAATTATGTTCCAGCTTATTTAGAGGCAGAGATATTAAAAAACGTACATTTTAGGGTGGCCATTTTGTAATTGCCAATATGGCCGCCATATACACATCTGGGCAAATGCAAACATTGATTTTCTGATTCCTTAGACAATAACCTTTCCAAAAATGTATAGTTTTGCAAATCTTCAAAAAAATCCGACAAAATTACATAGTGAACCAGACTATATGCTCTTGTATTGCAAAGCTAATTCAGCTATACTTGCTGTCAAGGTGATTTACATTTTGCTGCTTAGGTTGCAGGGACTTTCTTAAATCTTTGAAACACTCCGAAGGAAAACGACTGCTTTCCTTTTATCTTTAGCAATAGCAGCCCATCTAAATGGGCTTTGTTATATATTGAAGATGATTATAACTCTGCTAATTGTGAATGCAGCCAGTCCAGCAGATGGCATTCATGCACTCAGGGCTCAAGGAGGGGATCAATTCAGTAGGGCACTCATGTCTTATCTCGGGATCAACATGCAGTATGTTCCAGATCCCTGGATGTAATGCATTCTTTAAAAAGTGGTTGACAATTGATGTCATGTTATGTGCGACAGGCTTACAGGAGTAAAGTTATTGCTACCAGATAAATGTTGGGCTCTTCAGTAGAGGCAAGATCAGTCATTTGTCAAATATGGGCTGGGAATGTAAAGTTGCTCGTTTAAAATTGGTCAGCATTAACGGTTCATTAAATTGTATTGTGTGTGTGTGTGTGTGTGTGTGTGTGTGTGAATTGGGAAAGGAGACGTCATTGTGGCGATAGACTGTAATAGCAGTCCGATTGCATCAATTTAACAGCGGTCATCTCCGTCCAGGTAATGTGGCCGCTGGCCATGTTAAAATGAATTAGTCAGTTAACCGAGTATCATGGTTTGATTGGCATTTCAAAATGTTTCTGGGAATCCAAAATTAGTACCGTTATTATTGTTAAGAAGTTATTGAATAATGGATGTTGTGGCGTTAATTAAAATTTGCTCAGGAGGCAAACATTTCATATTTTGTTCTTTAAAGGGTGACTTATCATTCTTGGTATTATGTTGGCCGTGCTTCTCCTTGCAGTCTTGTAAGCAAGGTTGCAATTTTACAAGCAATGTTAAGGGAGTACTGGATTCAGATTAAATAATGTTAGTACTACTAGCCAAATCGATAAACACTGCTTTCATCCATGTGGAGTCTAATCTGAGCGTATATCAAGAGCTAGACATGCATCCATCATTTGATGTTGCATTTCTATGGAGGGATATTTAATGAATTTATCCTAAGTATTTCCCTCGGAAGCTGCTTCAGTATTATTCTGTTAATTAGGACGTCAATCTGTGGTAGATGGGGCAGTCATAGATCTTAGCTGTTAACTCTCAGATCTTAGTCTGTTCTCACACAAAGCACTATTCTGTTTATCTGTGGCTCATTTGTTCATCAGGTCTTGTCCCGTCTTCAGTTTAAGCTTTAATTCAGCAGAACAAATCTCAACTTTCTGAATATTTCAGTTGGTTCACAGATGGTCAACTGTCCTGATTAGAAAATGGTCCTTAGTGCTATGATCGTTGTGTGCCAAAATGGGGAGAGTCTGTTGGCTCAGGATGTTACGAATACAAGTGGGTAATCGCTAAATGTAAATGGTAGTTCTGTTATTACCATGCATATATGGTGGTCACTGGGTGAAGTTGAGGTGTAGTTAAACTTAAACTCAAGTCATGTTAATTTAAAATGTTCCTTTAGTTGGCACTAGAGGAGTTCAGCGGTTGCTCAAACTCGGAGCTCTTGTTAAGATGGTTCAGGTATTCTTCAGTTGGCACTGGAGGAATGGTAAATGGCAGAAACGCCACTCAGCGTTCTTATTGGTTGCATTCAATCAGAGCTCATGTGAAAAAAATTATAAATTAATACATTAATAAATATATTTAAAAAGCTGGGTTGCATCATGGCTGATGCGGTTGGGTAACATAAGAGTTGATGCAGTTGGGGGCATCACGGTGATGCGGTTGGGAGCATCAACTCTGGAGGAAAAAAAAGAGAAAAAAAACGTGGCATCATGGCTGATGCGGTTGGGTAGCACTAGCATCATATGGCTGATGCGGTTGGGTAGCACTAGCATCATATGGCTGATGCGGTTGGGTAGCACTAGCATCATATGGCTGATGCGGCTGGGTAGCACTAGCATCATATGGCTGATGCGGTTGGGTGGCATCATACGGCTGATGCGGTTGGGTAGCATAAGAGTTGATGCGGTTGGGGGCATCAACTCTGAGCTTGCATCACTGTTGCATTAACACTTAGTCATGTTAAGTTTAAAGGAGGAGTTCACCCAAAAAAAATATTTTCTATCAATTGCACTCCTCATGAAGCCTTGAATACATGGATTTATTTTGTTTTTTGTCGCATTCCTAAGCCAATAATTTGATGCCCGGGTGTATTTCCGGTAGGAGACACAAAGAATCTACTTTGTGTCTCCTACCGGATACATTAGCCGGTAGGAGACAGGAATCAAATTATTAGCTTAGGAATGCAACAAAAACACAAATAAATCCATGGATTCAAGGCTTCATGGGGTGTGCAATTGATAGAAAATAAGTCATTTTTTTGGGTGAACTACTCTTAAGTAGTATATTCCTCTGTGGCATTAGAGGAATGGTTAAGTGCTGCCATTCCATGGCAGCTAAGGCCTTTTAGTTCACATAAAGTTAGTATGTCCTAGCCGATCCCAGACGCTTGTCTCGTGTGTTGGGGGGAAAAGATGGGATATCGGCTTGGTCAGTTGGTTTGAGGTAATCACCACTCGCATAGTTTCTACCATCAGATCCTATGTGTTATTAGGGGAATGGTTAAGTGCTGCCATGCCATGGCAGCTAAGGCCTTTAGTTCACATAAAGTTAGTATGTCCTCGCTGATCCCAGACGCTGGTCTTCGCTGTTTTGGGGGAAAGGATGCGATATCAGCTTGGTCAATTGGTATGGGTTTGAGAATTCACCCCACACATAGTTTTCCTCATCAGATAGAATAATTCCTCTGGTAGGTTCTAGAGGGATTGCCTAACGGCGGTCTGTAGCCATGGCCTCACATAGAAGTTCACATAATGTTAAAATATCCTAGCATGATCCAGAATTGCTAGCGGCAATTTCGTCACTGTCTCCATAAGGAGTCAAGTGGGATATCTTCTTGGATGAATCGGTGAGCGTTCACCGTAGGGCGTTCTTGGTTCCGCAGTGTTGGGGGTACAGTATATCTATCTCCCTACTCTTAATGGTTAATGATGGCTGTATGATTGTGCTGAGCAGGGAGAAAAAATATAGCAGAGCCTGAACGCCAAGATAAAATATTACATCCACACTTGTATTCTCATTATATTATATTGCTTAAATATATTCGGTCTATAATATTGGTTCAATCTATTCGTGAGTTATCTGACAGAAATTATACGTAGCCTGCGAGTTAGTTCTGGCAGCATACACTCGAGAGGTTACATGCATTGCTCATTCTATGTGGCTGTTTACAGCGTCATGCAAGATCCATACGTCATACACTGACGTGGCAATCAGCTGTCCAATTGGGCGGGTATTTAAGTTCTCTTGAATCTGGCATTCCATCCGCTTGTGTTCTAGCTTGTTGTCATGCGGCGTTTGCTCCCAGCACCACCAGTAGGCTCTGCTATTGGTCTGTTCCCCATAGGGGGTTATGTACTGTATATCTATCTCCCTGCTCTTAATGGTTAATGATGGCTGTATGATTGTGCTGAGCAGGGAGAAAAAATATAGCAGAGCCTGAACGCAGAGATAAAATATTACATCCACACTTGTATTCTCATTCTATTATATTGCTTAAATATATTCGGTCTATAATATTGGTTCAATCTATTTGTGAGTTTATCTGACAGAACGCAGTACGTCTGACTTTCCAGGAATTAATTAAAAATCGAATTATAGGAAGACCGAATGTTGCTGCTCTCAATAAATGTGCTCCTGTACCGTGTAGTTTGGCAGTTTGCGGGCCTATTTTATTATTGAGGGACTTTGGATGTAAAAATACACAAATGGATTTTGGCATCTATAGAGGTCCCCATTATGCTCTTAAACTATGAAAACATTTTTAGGCTAAGTCTTTAAGTCGACTTTAGCTGGAATTCCCAAGTTGTGTGATACTAGTTCTGTTGGCTATGAATTTAATCGGTTTCTTTTAGAGCTATTTATAACTTTGGCATCATGTCGTTGCTGTCGGGAAGAAAGCAGGGTCCATATTTCAACTTGTAATGTTTTTTTGTAAATTAATGCCCTACTTCACCATACAAGTGTCGTACATAAATAACAGATCTACAAGCTCGCAATGCAATGTTCTGAGCTGGTTTATCTTCTATTTTCCCTTATTTCTTATATAAAAAGGGAATGGCTTTGGAGTGAGGTTTCCAACTCGACAGCACACGTGTGTGTGTGTGTGTGTGTGTGTGTGTGTGTGTGTGTGTGTGTGTATATGTGTATATATATATAGGTTTATAAATGTTATTTGTATCATTATCAGCAGGAAATAAAAAGTGAGCATAACTAACATTAGATATCTGTTTTTCAATTAAAACAGAACTTCTTGACACCAGAGGTGGAGGCTGCAGCAAGAACCCTGCTGGAAATGATCATCAGAAGTTCCCAGGAATGGGTGAGTCCTCAGGGAGCATTAACCTCTTAAAACCCTATTGTCACAAATATATATTAGTGCATTAAATTTCCCCATCCGCTTTAATGGAAAAGTGAAAACTCAAATTCAAGTATTTTTTTTCTCAGAAACCATAAGAGCTACAGTTACCAGATTTGGAGGGGAGGTTTATAATTTAGTCCAAAATTATTGAAAAAATAATTACACTAATCGGCCACATGGTGGCGCTATAACAGCCCCCCTTTACGTTTTGGCCTATAACTCAATCAAAATTTATTTTCCCCTAGATTCCTTGGGTCATGACGCATCTCCCCATATAGGCCACGCCTGGCTCCACTTCAGTTCTTCTGGGTCATGTTTTGGTACATGCAGTTCTATGGAGACGAGACAGTCCACGTTGGCGAAATAGTTCTGTATGAGTCACAGCATGAATGAAGGTTTTTGTTTTATCAAAATGGCCATGGAGCGTGTTTTAGATATCAGTGGCGGAGCGTCCGGGGAGGCCAGGGAGGCGGCCGCCTCCGGGCCCGCGACCCTGGAGGGCCCGGCCCGTCAGATAATAAATCGGTAAAATCAGGCAAAAATAAAACGTTAACCCTAAAACCAAAATAAAGTGACAAAAAGCCCCCCAAAAAGTTACCGAATCTGCCCAAAACCCGCGTGCGCGGTGCTGTGCTGTGCCTCCCGGCCCGGCTTTGAGTTGTTGCGCCGCTGTTAGATATTATCAGTGGTGGAAGAAGTACTCAGATATTTTACTTAGTAAAAGTAGCAATACCATGTAGAAATACTCTGTTACAAGTAAAGGGCCTGTGTTAAAAATGTTACTTGAGTAAAAGTACAAAAGTATTGGCATCAAAATATTCTTAAAGTAAAACTACTAGAATGTTTGAAAATAGCAGACCTACACGCTCACAAGGCTTTGCGGTGCGACATGTTGTGACTGGAGCTTGTAGATCTGCTATTTTCAAATACCCTATGTATAAATTAGGGCTAAAGTGGTTAATGTATGTTATGATATCATCATTTATATCTGGAAATTAACTAGCAACTAAGTTGTCAAATAATTGTAGTGGAATAAAGGACTTTCCCATTGCCTGAGAGACAAGAGCCTGCGATTGGACCATGGGTGTGAACAGCAGTGCATGTTAACCATCACATAAGACTGCATAGTTACTTCAGCCGAGTCACTTGCCTCACATATAGTTTATTTGCAGTGTGCAAGATTCCATCATAATTTTAGCACTCTGCAAATGTGTAAATATATAAAACAGTCAATAACCTCAAAATAACAGAGCAGAGTTCTGTATCTAAACATAAACTCTCTTGTCTTTTTCCCCTCCAGCTGACAATGGCCTTGGTACAGGTGCAAAAGAAACGCTCCTAAAGTGCCCCACCCCTGGCTGCAATGGCCAGGGGAACACCCAGGACCCCTCAAAAAAGACACACAGACTGGCTAAATATTGCCCTCTTTTAAGACAATCCCTGGCTGTAATGGCCAGGGCAATCCCTGGCTGTAATGGCCAGGGCAATCCCAATCCCCAACCCTCCACCATCAGCAGCACCAACACCATCAGCACCATCACCATCAGCATCAGCAGCACCAACAGGCCCCGCCCCCACCGCCACCACCCTCAGCTGCCGCCATCACCTCTCAGCATCACCATCATCACCATCATCATTAGTGTGGTTGCCCTAACAGGGAAACCAGACTATAGTA
Source organism: Gymnoscopelus braueri (assembly GCF_963280865.1). NCBI lineage: Eukaryota > Metazoa > Chordata > Actinopteri > Myctophiformes > Myctophidae > Gymnoscopelus > Gymnoscopelus braueri. Next base: position 30,022,899 of record NC_137604.1, on the reverse strand, counting down.
CCGGTAATCCTCACACTTTATTCTTATTATTATTGTAGATAAACTTTAGTTTAGACCGTCTCTCCTCCCCCAATGTCGTGCCATATGTCAAAATGACCGTCTTGACCGGGAATCGTGCGCTTGTATTTTGCTAAGAGATTGGTTAAATAGTTTAATTGATATTGATTTATTAGTGCATTAAATTTCCCCATCCGCTTTAATGGAAAAGTGAAAACTCAAATTCAAGTATTTTTTTTCTCAGAAACCATAAGAGCTACAGTTACCAGATTTGGAGGGGAGGTTTATAATTTAGTCCAAAATTATTGAAAAAATAATTACACTAATCGGCCACATGGTGGCGCTATAACAGCCCCCTTTACGTTTTGGCCTATAACTCTTGAACCGTAGGTTGTAAAATCAAAATTTATTTTCCCCTAGATTCCTTGGGTCATGACGCATCTCCCCATATAGGCCACGCCTGGCTCCACTTCAGTTCTTCTGGGTCATGTTTTGGTACATGCAGTTCTATGGAGACGAGACAGTCCACGTTGGCGAAATAGTTCTGTATGAGTCACAGCATGAATGAAGGTTTTTGTTTTATCAAAATGGCCATGGAGCGTGTTTTAGATATCAGTGGCGGAGCGTCCGGGGAGGCCAGGGAGGCGGCCGCCTCCGGGCCCGCGACCCTGGAGGGCCCGGCCCGTCAGATAATAAATCGGTAAAATCAGGCAAAAATAAAACGTTAACCCTAAAACCAAAATAAAGTGACAAAAAGCCCCCCAAAAAGTGACCGAATCTGCCCAAAACCCGCGTGCGCGGTGCTGTGCTGTGCCTCCCGGCCCGGCTTTGAGTTGTTGCGCCGCTGTTAGATATTATCAGTGGTGGAAGAAGTACTCAGATATTTTACTTAGTAAAAGTAGCAATACCATGTAGAAATACTCTGTTACAAGTAAAGGGCCTGTGTTAAAAATGTTACTTGAGTAAAAGTACAAAAGTATTGGCATCAAAATATTCTTAAAGTAAAACTACTAGAATGTTTGAAAATAGCAGACCTACACGCTCACAAGGCTTTGCGGTGCGACATGTTGTGACTGGAGCTTGTAGATCTGCTATTTTCAAATACCCTATGTATAAATTAGGGCTAAAGTGGTTAATGTATGTTATGATATCATCATTTATATCTGGAAATTAACTAGCAACTAAGTTGTCAAATAATTGTAGTGGAATAAAGGACTTTCCCATTGCCTGAGAGACAAGAGCCTGCGATTGGACCATGGGTGTGAACAGCAGTGCATGTTAACCATCACATAAGACTGCATAGTTACTTCAGCCGAGTCACTTGCCTCACATATAGTTTATTTGCAGTGTGCAAGATTCCATCATAATTTTAGCACTCTGCAAATGTGTAAATATATAAAACAGTCAATAACCTCAAAATAACAGAGCAGAGTTCTGTATCTAAACATAAACTCTCTTGTCTTTTTCCCCTCCAGCTGACAATGGCCTTGGTACAGGTGCAAAAGAAACGCTCCTAAAGTGCCCCACCCCTGGCTGCAATGGCCAGGGGAACACCCAGGACCCCTCAAAAAAGACACACAGACTGGCTAAATATTGCCCTCTTTTAAGACAATCCCTGGCTGTAATGGCCAGGGCAATCCCTGGCTGTAATGGCCAGGGCAATCCCAATCCCCAACCCTCCACCATCAGCAGCACCAACACCATCAGCACCATCACCATCAGCATCAGCAGCACCAACAGGTACCGCCCCCACCGCCACCACCCTCAGCTGCCGCCATCACCTCTCAGCATCACCATCATCACCATCATCATTAGTGTGGTTGCCCTAACAGGGAAACCAGACTATAGTACCGGTAATCCTCACACTTTATTCTTATTATTATTGTAGATAAACTTTAGTTTAGACCGTCTCTCCTCCCCCAATGTCGTGCCATATGTCAAAATGACCGTCTTGACCGGGAATCGTGCGCTTGTATTTTGCTAAGAGATTGGTTAAATAGTTTAATTGATATTGATTTATTAGTGCATTAAATTTCCCCATCCGCTTTAATGGAAAAGTGAAAACTCAAATTCAAGTATTTTTTTTCTCAGAAACCATAAGAGCTACAGTTACCAGATTTGGAGGGGAGGTTTATAATTTAGTCCAAAATTATTGAAAAAATAATTACACTAATCGGCTACATGGTGGCGCTATAACAGCCCCCTTTACGTTTTGGCCTATAACTCTTGAACCGTAGGTCGTAAAATCAAAATTTATTTTCCCCTAGATTCCTTGGGTCATGACGCATCTCCCCATATAGGCCACGCCTGGCTCCACTTCAGTTCTTCTGGGTCATGTTTTGGTACATGCAGTTCTATGGAGACGAGACAGTCCACGTTGGCGAAATAGTTCTGTATGAGTCACAGCATGAATGAAGGTTTTTGTTTTATCAAAATGGCCATGGAGCGTGTTTTAGATATCAGTGGCGGAGCGTCCGGGGAGGCCAGGGAGGCGGCCGCCTCCGGGCCCGCGACCCTGGAGGGCCCGGCCCGTCAGATAATAAATCGGTAAAATCAGGCAAAAATAAAACGTTAACCCTAAAACCAAAATAAAGTGACAAAAAGCCCCCCAAAAAGTGACCGAATCTGCCCAAAACCCGCGTGCGCGGTGCTGTGCTGTGCCTCCCGGCCCGGCTTTGAGTTGTTGCGCCGCTGTTAGATATTATCAGTGGTGGAAGAAGTACTCAGATATTTTACTTAGTAAAAGTAGCAATACCATGTAGAAATACTCTGTTACAAGTAAAGGGCCTGTGTTAAAAATGTTACTTGAGTAAAAGTACAAAAGTATTGGCATCAAAATATTCTTAAAGTAAAACTACTAGAATGTTTGAAAATAGCAGACCTACACGCTCACAAGGCTTTGCGGTGCGACATGTTGTGACTGGAGCTTGTAGATCTGCTATTTTCAAATACCCTATGTATAAATTAGGGCTAAAGTGGTTAATGTATGTTATGATATCATCATTTATATCTGGAAATTAACTAGCAACTAAGTTGTCAAATAATTGTAGTGGAATAAAGGACTTTCCCATTGCCTGAGAGACAAGAGCCTGCGATTGGACCATGGGTGTGAACAGCAGTGCATGTTAACCATCACATAAGACTGCATAGTTACTTCAGCCGAGTCACTTGCCTCACATATAGTTTATTTGCAGTGTGCAAGATTCCATCATAATTTTAGCACTCTGCAAATGTGTAAATATATAAAACAGTCAATAACCTCAAAATAACAGAGCAGAGTTCTGTATCTAAACATAAACTCTCTTGTCTTTTTCCCCTCCAGCTGACAATGGCCTTGGTACAGGTGCAAAAGAAACGCTCCTAAAGTGCCCCACACCTGGCTGCAATGGCCAGGGGAACACCCAGGACCCCTCAAAAAAGACACACAGACTGGCTAAATATTGCCCTCTTTTAAGACAATCCCTGGCTGTAATGGCCAGGGCAATCCCTGGCTGTAATGGCCAGGGCAATCCCAATCCCCAACCCTCCACCATCAGCAGCACCAACACCATCAGCACCATCACCATCAGCATCAGCAGCACCAACAGGTACCGCCCCCACCGCCACCACCCTCAGCTGCCGCCATCACCTCTCAGCATCACCATCATCACCATCATCATTAGTGTGGTTGCCCTAACAGGGAAACCAGACTATAGTACCGGTAATCCTCACACTTTATTCTTATTATTATTGTAGATAAACTTTAGTTTAGACCGTCTCTCCTCCCCCAATGTCGTGCCATATGTCAAAATGACCGTCTTGACCGGGAATCGTGCGCTTGTATTTTGCTAAGAGATTGGTTAAATAGTTTAATTGATATTGATTTATTAGCAGGGTCCCCACGGTCATGAAATTCCTGGAAATATTTTGAAATTGAAAAAAAAATAATCCAGTACTGGAAAAGTTTGGGAATTGATCAAAGGTCCTGGAATTTATCAAGGGTCCTGGAAAAATATTTGGCTATGCATTGTTTTTGGCTATTGATTTTGTTAATACAAAACATTTTCATAAACATGTATAACATTACACGAAATATGTAACATAAGTAGTTTTTCGCCGAACGGGCTGTGTGATGGCATATATTATGCCATAATGAGTCTTCCAGTGAGCTATGCCCTAATTTTTAATGAAATTGTACTATTCTATATTCTATGCTTTCTTTTTGCTACACTGCCTATCTTTGGGCATTCTACATAGGAGTAAGAGACACATTATTGCGCTGAATGATTGTTATATAGGCCTGGAAATTGGGCTAAATATTCTGGAAAAGTTTTGGAAAAGTTTTGGAAATTCATTGCTAAAAATGTGTGGGGACCCTGTATATACGCACACACACGTGTGTGTAATAGTCCATAAACACAGAAGGGCTTGCACACTGAAGGATAAAAACTGAGGATGTGTATGCCTATTTTTTAGAGGTTATTTTGAATTACTCTCCTAGTATATTGAAATCTCCAAAAAAGGATGCCAGGTTTAAAGTGGTTGAACATGCGTATGGGTGGGGGTGTACTGAAATGACGTATGTATTGGCTACAAAAGTGTGGGTCATAAAATGTCAAAATGACCACTGTCATTCATTGCACTGCCCTGTCCACTGAGTCAACCTGTTTGAATTGGTAGAAATGTGATCTTCTGGCAACAGTATGATATATATATTGGGTAACCACACAGTTAATGATCATGCTAGCCATGTTTTCAGAAAAAAGTGGTGTTTATAAGAATAATGATATAGAACAATACTAGGACATTAGTGTTGATGGGACATCAACAACAATGCTGGGGTAGGGCTGCATTGCATTACTTTACCAAATCTGATAAAACGTAGATTTAGTATGATTTTACAGAAGCAAGACTATGATTCTGAAGAATATGTGTAGAATTCTGAAAAATATTGTGTATTCTGAAAAATATTATGTGTAGAATTTGAATAATGCCGATGCTACTCGGGAATAAAATATTACAAAACGGAAAGCCTTTTTAAGGGCTTCTTTGGGGTTCCCTGGACCCTACTTTGGTAACTAATTGTTATCTAACAGTATTGTTATAAATTACTGTGGTGTAGTGTGTATATGTAGTACAGCAGCTGGCTGAATGTATGTTTTTTCTCCCAGATTTGTCAGAGGGAGCCCTTTAACCTCTAACACCACACGTTGGGTGTGTCCACCACCTGTCATGCAGATGTCCCCACGACCACATGAGCAAATCCCTTCAACATCAAGCAACTGCCACACTGTCCAGTGGGAGAGGTTTGCTTAGGTGAGTTTACCTTAAAGCACGTTAGCGCAATGACACTTTGGGAGAGGTTTAGGTTGTTAATTACCTGCCTGTGATCCAACTCCCAATATTGGCATTATATCTTGCTCTGTTAAGAATTTATAGTAAAAAAAATAGTCTCTTCATTGACTTTCATGATATGGTGAAATGGTGAAACCTTGGACAGATGCAAAAATGTATATTTCTTTCTACTTTTCAAATCCTTTTTTTCTTTCTAGGCAAAATATGAGAAATTGTGGAATAATGGCTATTTTACCGTTTATTATTGTCTTGATTTCTTGTAGCCAAATTTGTTACTCAAGACATTTCTTCACCTTCCTTCACCTTACATAGTTGACCTCTTCATTGTAGCACATGTCATTTGATAAAGCATCCACCCACTTGTGTCTTTGGACCATTCAGTATATAATGCACCTAAAATAAATGAGGGGTTTGACAGGATTAAGCAAGTTGACAGTTCATAGTTAAAAAAATGTTTGGTTTAGACTAATTGCCTTATTTGATGCTTTTCAGATTTTTAGTCTGGGAAGCTGAACTTGACCCACAAAAAGCCTATGAGAGCTGCTCATCAGAAATGAAAATGCACTGACTCTGCGCATTGATGTGAGGGAGGACCCAGGTAAGCAATATTCAGGCTTCTAGGTGCTTTAAATATTTGCTCGTTAAAATGCTAAATATCAAGCATGACCGCTGGGCACAGTTACTATGAAGTAATGTTATTGTACTGCACACGATTGAATGAAGTCAATAGTGGTTCTATCTGTAGTGCAGTTTATTACTTGCAACCCCCCCCCACAAACACACACACACACACACACACACACTTTGTTTGTACAATTTGTAGGTGAAATTGTTGTTGGACGAGAGGTGACCAGATACACCTTCTCACTGTTGATGAAGAAACTGAGAAATTAATTCCAGCTAAGCCAAAGTTAGTAATAACATGTGCGGCTCTGGACTGTTTTTCAGTCAACAGTATAGTTTTCAAAATTAGACTGATAACTTGTTTGTGTGTTGACACATTTACTTAACCCCTTTAGACCTGAGCTCGATTTTAAAAACGCCTTCTAAATCCTGACCTTAGTTTTCTTAAATTTAAGATTTTAATTGAACGGTATAACAACAAATAGGGGTTCACGGTCTAAATGGGTTTACATTAAGAGTTGTCATAATTAACCCCCCCCCCCCCCCCCCCCATTGATTTTTTTTCTCCAAGGACCTACAATTCCGTCCCTTCGGCGTCCGCAATGCTTGTAGACGGTGAGCTTTTGACCATGGCGGGACGAATGATCGTCCATTCCTTCCTGCATGGACCTTGCAGGTCTTAGCCAAGCCTTTATTCACTTCCTGACCGGTGGCACAGGTGACCACCGGGAGACAATTGAGCTGGTGAGTTATGACTGTTTTCAGCACAACGTTTTTTTTTTTTTACATTTTGGACAGATGGAGTATGTAACTACCTTCTATCTTACAGCTGTCCAGTGACACAACTGTCAGAAGACGAGAGAACACGAGTCCTGAATCTGTGCCTGGGACTTCAAAGGACCAACACCAAGCAACCGACTGTGGCTCTTTCAAAACCTCCTCATGCATGCAGTAAGTAATGTCACCCATATGATAGACACTGTTCTGGTATTCAAAAATATATTTGTTCATTTCTGCTAGCTGTAGGCTACAACATTTCAAGTGGATAAAGTTGATTATCACTGTTGGGCTACGGAATCAACAAACTTTATCTTGATAAAGGGTACACTTTATTTAGCGCCTTTTAAACTTTTAAAGGAATGTCCAAAGCGCTTTACAATGTGCATTACATTCACTCAACGATGGCGGAAGAAACCATGCAAGGCATCAACCTGTTCATCATGTTAGTAATTAATTGTGAGGATCTGGACTGTTTGGTCAAAAGTATTAGACTGATAACTTTGTTGCTTTGACATTTTCTGTAACCCATTTAGACCTGAGGCCGATTGTAAAAATGCCTTCTAAATACTTTAATTTACATTTAGAATTCTTGTCGTAATTATCACATTTCCTACAACCTCGTCCAACCTCGTCCAGGCTCAGCCTCAACCTCGTCCAGGGACTTTGGATGTAAAAATACACAAATGGATTTTGGCATCTATAGAGGTCCCCATTATGCTCTTAAACTATGAAAACATTTTTAGGCTAAGTCTTTAAGTCGACTTTAGCTGGAATTCCCAAGTTGTGTGATACTAGTTCTGTTGGCTATGAATTTAATCGGTTTCTTTTAGAGCTATTTATAACTTTGGCATCATGTCGTTGCTGTCGGGAAGAAAGCAGGTTCCATATTTCAACTTGTAATGTTTTTTTGTAAATTAATGCCCTACTTCACCATACAAGTGTCGTACATAAATAACAGATCTACAAGCTCGCAATGCAACATGTTCTGAGCTGGTTTATCTTCTATTTTCCCTTATTTCTTATATAAAAAGGGAATGGTTTTGGAGTGAGGTTTCCAACTCGACAGCACACGTGTGTGTGTGTGTGTGTGTATATATATATATATATGTATATGTATATGTATATGTGTGTGTGTATATATATATAGGTTTATAAATGTTATTTGTATCATTATCAGCAGGAAATAAAAAGTGAGCAATAGAAAGTGAGCATAACTAACATTAGATATCTGTTTTTCTATTAAAACAGAACTTCTTGACACCAGAGGTGGAGGCTGCAGCAAGAAACCTGCTGGAAATGATCATCATAAGTTCCCAGGAATGGGTGAGTCCTCAGGGAGCATTAACCTCTTATAACCCTATTGTCACAAATATATATATATATATATATATATATATATATATATATATATATACACACGCACACGCACACACACGTGTGTGTAATAGTCCATAAACACAGAAGGGCTTGCACACTGAAGGATAAATATTATGTGTAGAATTTGAATAATGCCGATGCTACTCGGGAATAAAATATTACAAAACGGAAAGCCTTTTTAAGGGCTTCTTTGGGGTTCCCTGGACCCTACTTTGGTAACTAATTGTTATCTAACAGTATTGTTATAAATTACTGTGGTGTAGTGTGTATATGTAGTACAGCAGCTGGCTGAATGTATGTTTTTTTTTCTCCCAGATTTGTCAGAGGGAGCCCTTCAACCTCTAACGCCACACGTTGGGTGTGTCAACCACCTGTCATGCAGATGTCCCCACGACCACATGAGCAAATCCCTTCAACATCAAGCAACTGCCACACTGTCCAGTGGGAGAGGTTTGCTTAGGTGAGTTTACCTTAAAGCACGTTAGCGCAATGACACTTTGGGAGAGGTTTAGGTTGTTAATTACCTGCCTGTGATCCAACTCCCAATATTGGCATTATATCTTGCTCTGTTAAGAATTTATAGTAAAAAAAATAGTCTCTTCATTGACTTTCATGATATGGTGAAATGGTGAAACCTTGGACAGATGCAAAAATGTATATTTCTTTCTACTTTTCAAATCCTTTTTTTCTTTCTAGGCAAAATATGAGAAATTGTGGAATAATGGCTATTTTACCGTTTATTATTGTCTTGATTTCTTGTAGCCAAATTTGTTACTCAAGACATTTCTTCACCTTCCTTCACCTTACATAGTTGACCTCTTCATTGTAGCACATGTCATTTGATAAAGCATCCACCCACTTGTGTCTTTGGACCATTCAGTATATAATGCACCTAAAATAAATGAGGGGTTTGACAGGATTAAGCAAGTTGACAGTTCATAGTTAAAAAAATGTTTGGTTTAGACTAATTGCCTTATTTGATGCTTTTCAGATTTTTAGTCTGGGAAGCTGAACTTGACCCACAAAAAGCCTATGAGAGCTGCTCATCAGAAATGAAAATGCACTGACTCTGCGCATTGATGTGAGGGAGGACCCAGGTAAGCAATATTCAGGCTTCTAGGTGCTTTAAATATTTGCTCGTTAAAATGCTAAATATCAAGCATGACCGCTGGGCACAGTTACTATGAAGTAATGTTATTGTACTGCACACGATTGAATGAAGTCAATAGTGGTTCTATCTGTAGTGCAGTTTATTACTTGCAACCCCCCCCCCACAAACACACACACACACACACACACACTTTGTTTGTACAATTTGTAGGTGAAATTGTTGTTGGACGAGAGGTGACCAGATACACCTTCTCACTGTTGATGAAGAAACTGAGAAATTAATTCCAGCTAAGCCAAAGTTAGTAATAACATGTGCGGCTCTGGACTGTTTTTCAGTCAACAGTATAGTTTTCAAAATTAGACTGATAACTTGTTTGTGTGTTGACACATTTACTTAACCCCTTTAGACCTGAGCTCGATTTTAAAAACGCCTTCTAAATCCTGACCTTAGTTTTCTTAAATTTAAGATTTTAATTGAACGGTATAACAACAAATAGGGGTTCACGGTCTAAATGGGTTTACATTAAGAGTTGTCATAATTAACCCCCCCCCCCCCCCATTGATTTTTTCTCTCCAAGGACCTACAATTCCGTCCCTTCGGCGTCCGCAATGCTTGTAGACGGTGAGCTTTTGACCATGGCGGGACGAATGATCGTCCATTCCTTCCTGCATGGACCTTGCAGGTCTTAGCCAAGCCTTTATTCACTTCCTGACCGGTGGCACAGGTGACCACCGGGAGACAATTGAGCTGGTGAGTTATGACTGTTTTCAGCACAACGTTTTTTTTTTTTACATTTTGGACAGATGGAGTATGTAACTACCTTCTATCTTACAGCTGTCCAGTGACACAACTGTCAGAAGACGAGAGAACACGAGTCCTGAATCTGTGCCTGGGACTTCAAAGGACCAACACCAAGCAACCGACTGTGGCTCTTTCAAAACCTCCTCATGCATGCAGTAAGTAATGTCACCCATATGATAGACACTGTTCTGGTATTCAAAAATATATTTGTTCATTTCTGCTAGCTGTAGGCTACAACATTTCAAGTGGATAAAGTTGATTATCACTGTTGGGCTACGGAATCAACAAACTTTATCTTGATAAAGGGTACACTTTATTTAGCGCCTTTTAAACTTTTAAAGGAATGTCCAAAGCGCTTTACAATGTGCATTACATTCACTCAACGATGGCGGAAGAAACCATGCAAGGCATCAACCTGTTCATCATGTTAGTAATTAATTGTGAGGATCTGGACTGTTTGGTCAAAAGTATTAGACTGATAACTTTGTTGCTTTGACATTTTCTGTAACCCATTTAGACCTGAGGCCGATTGTAAAAATGCCTTCTAAATACTTTAATTTACATTTAGAATTCTTGTCGTAATTATCACATTTCCTACAACCTCGTCCAACCTCGTCCAGGCTCAGCCTCAACCTCGTCCAGGGACTTTGGATGTAAAAATACACAAATGGATTTTGGCATCTATAGAGGTCCCCATTATGCTCTTAAACTATGAAAACATTTTTAGGCTAAGTCTTTAAGTCGACTTTAGCTGGAATTCCCAAGTTGTGTGATACTAGTTCTGTTGGCTATGAATTTAATCGGTTTCTTTTAGAGCTATTTATAACTTTGGCATCATGTCGTTGCTGTCGGGAAGAAAGCAGGTTCCATATTTCAACTTGTAATGTTTTTTTGTAAATTAATGCCCTACTTCACCATACAAGTGTCGTACATAAATAACAGATCTACAAGCTCGCAATGCAACATGTTCTGAGCTGGTTTATCTTCTATTTTCCCTTATTTCTTATATAAAAAGGGAATGGTTTTGGAGTGAGGTTTCCAACTCGACAGCACACGTGTGTGTGTGTGTGTGTGTGTGTGTATATATGTATATGTATATATGTATATGTGTGTGTATATATAGGTTTATAAATGTTATTTGTATCATTATCAGCAGGAAATAAAAAGTGAGCAATAGAAAGTGAGCATAACTAACATTAGATATCTGTTTTTCTATTAAAACAGAACTTCTTGACACCAGAGGTGGAGGCTGCAGCAAGAAACCTGCTGGAAATGATCATCATAAGTTCCCAGGAATGGGTGAGTCCTCAGGGAGCATTAACCTCTTATAACCCTATTGTCACAAATATATATATATACACACACACACACACACACACACACACACACACACACACACACACACACACACACACACACACACACACACACACACACACACACACACACACACACACACACACACACACACACACACACACACACACACACACACACACACACACACACACACACACGTGTGTGTGTGTAATAGTCCATAAACACAGAAGGGCTTGCACACTGAAGGATAAATATTATGTGTAGAATTTGAATAATGCCGATGCTACTCGGGAATAAAATATTACAAAACGGAAAGCCTTTTTAAGGGCTTCTTTGGGGTTCCCTGGACCCTACTTTGGTAACTAATTGTTATCTAACAGTATTGTTATAAATTACTGTGGTGTAGTGTGTATATGTAGTACAGCAGCTGGCTGAATGTATGTTTTTTTCTCCCAGATTTGTCAGAGGGAGCCCTTCAACCTCTAATGCCACACGTTGGGTGTGTCAACCACCTGTCATGCAGATGTCCCCACGACCACATGAGCAAATCCCTTCAACATCAAGCAACTGCCACACTGTCCAGTGGGAGAGGTTTGCTTAGGTGAGTTTACCTTAAAGCACGTTAGCGCAATGACACTTTGGGAGAGGTTTAGGTTGTTAATTACCTGCCTGTGATCCAACTCCCAATATTGGCATTATATCTTGCTCTGTTAAGAATTTATAGTAAAAAAAATAGTCTCTTCATTGACTTTCATGATATGGTGAAATGGTGAAACCTTGGACAGATGCAAAAATGTATATTTCTTTCTACTTTTCAAATCCTTTTTTTCTTTCTAGGCAAAATATGAGAAATTGTGGAATAATGGCTATTTTACCGTTTATTATTGTCTTGATTTCTTGTAGCCAAATGTGTTACTCAAGACATTTCTTCACCTTCCTTCACCTTACATAGTTGACCTCTTCATTGTAGCACATGTCATTTGATAAAGCATCCACCCACTTGTGTCTTTGGACCATTCAGTATATAATGCACCTAAAATAAATGAGGGGTTTGACAGGATTAAGCAAGTTGACAGTTCATAGTTAAAAAAATGTTTGGTTTAGACTAATTGCCTTATTTGATGCTTTTCAGATTTTTAGTCTGGGAAGCTGAACTTGACCCACAAAAAGCCTATGAGAGCTGCTCATCAGAAATGAAAATGCACTGACTCTGCGCATTGATGTGAGGGAGGACCCAGGTAAGCAATATTCAGGCTTCTAGGTGCTTTAAATATTTGCTCGTTAAAATGCTAAATATCAAGCATGACCGCTGGGCACAGTTACTATGAAGTAATGTTATTGTACTGCACACGATTGAATGAAGTCAATATAGCACCGAAGTCCTGACGTGACTCGTTCATCCCCAGGTTTGCGGAAGTAATTTCTCTATGGAGAATAACATTGGGTCATCTTAGAATCGTCTCATATAAGAATTGTGGTCCAAAAATAAACACCGCGTGTCGGCGTTATTGTCAGGGAGGGGGTTCTGTATCGTTTATGATAGTCAGTCACTTATATTTGATACAGTCTGTTTCTGGCGAAAATGTAACTAATTCGGCGGAAGTAACATTAGCGTTTTCTCACCGTCAGTTGATGCTTCATATCCATAAGAGTCAACCCGCCGGGGTCATGTGTTTATTTTTGGAACACAGTTCTTATTTGACGCGATATTCAATACGTCTATGGGATTCAGAACGGGGGTGGAAAACTGCAAACCAGGTAGACAAACAAAGGATGTGTAAATGACGTCAGACTTCGGCGGTCTATAGTGGTTCTATCTGTAGTGCAGTTTATTACTTGCAACCCCCCCCCCACAAACACACACACACACACACTTTGTTTGTACAATTTGTAGGTGAAATTGTTGTTGGACGAGAGGTGACCAGATACACCTTCTCACTGTTGATGAAGAAACTGAGAAATTAATTCCAGCTAAGCCAAAGTTAGTAATAACATGTGCGGCTCTGGACTGTTTTTCAGTCAACAGTATAGTTTTCAAAATTAGACTGATAACTTGTTTGTGTGTTGACACATTTACTTAACCCCTTTAGACCTGAGCTCGATTTTAAAAACGCCTTCTAAATCCTGACCTTAGTTTTCTTAAATTTAAGATTTTAATTGAACGGTATAACAACAAATAGGGGTTCACGGTCTAAATGGGTTTACATTAAGAGTTGTCATAATTAACCCCCCCCCCCCCATTGATTTTTTTTCTCCAAGGACCTACAATTCCGTCCCTTCGGCGTCCGCAATGCTTGTAGACGGTGAGCTTTTGACCATGGCGGGACGAATGATCGTCCATTCCTTCCTGCATGGACCTTGCAGGTCTTAGCCAAGCCTTTATTCACTTCCTGACCGGTGGCACAGGTGACCACCGGGAGACAATTGAGCTGGTGAGTTATGACTGTTTTCAGCACAACGTTTTTTTTTTTTTACATTTTGGACAGATGGAGTATGTAACTACCTTCTATCTTACAGCTGTCCAGTGACACAACTGTCAGAAGACGAGAGAACACGAGTCCTGAATCTGTGCCTGGGACTTCAAAGGACCAACACCAAGCAACCGACTGTGGCTCTTTCAAAACCTCCTCATGCATGCA